>NC_081431.1:43975751-44086052 GCF_949786415.1 Peromyscus eremicus
TCAGGTTCAGTGTAGCTGGATTTATGTTCAGGTTTTTGATGCACTTGGATTTGAATTTTGTGCACAGCAACAGATATGGATCTATTTGCAATCTTCTACATGCTGACATCCAGTTATGCCAGCACTATTTGTTGAAGATGCTTTCTTTTTTCCATTGCACAGTTTTGACTTCTTTGTCAAAAATTAGGCATTCATAGGTGTGTGGATTAATGTCAGGATCTTCAGTTTGATTCCATTGGTCCACATGTTGGTTTTTATGACAGTACCAAGCTGTTTTTAATACTATAGCTCTATATAGACCTTAAAGTCAAGGATTGAGATGCCTCCAGAAGTTGCTTTATTGTAGAGGATTGTTTTAGCTATCTTAGGTTTTTTTGTTTTTCCATATGAAGTTGAGTATTGTTCTTTCCAAGTCTGTGAAGAATTGTGTTGGGATTTTGATGGGGATTGCATTGAATCTGTAGATTGCTTTTGGTAAGATTGCCATTTTTATTGTGTTGGTTCTACCTATCCATGGGCATAGGAGATCTGTAGTATGAATTGTTAGAAGGTCTTACTAATAAAAAGCAAACTTGGGAGCCAGATATTGGTGTGAACGCTGAAAGATCAGAGAAACAGAACAAGCCACAGCTAACCACGCCTCACCAATTCCTCAGCTGATCTTGTTTCCTCAAACTGGAAACCTCTGTGTCTTCATCCAAATGAACCTCAGCTGAACTGCTGCTAAAAGACTAAAAGCTTAACAAGACTCTAGTTCCTGGCTCTCATACCTTATATCCTTTCTGCTTCCTGCCATCACTTCCTGGGATTAAAGGTGTTCATCACTATGCCTGGCAGTTTCCAGTGTAGCTTTGAACTCACAGAGATCCAGATGGATCTCTGCCTCTGGAGTGCTAGGATTAAAGGCGTGTGTGCCACCATTTTCTGGCCTCTATGTCGATCTAGTGGCTGTTGTAGGAGTTCCCTGGTAGAATTTTGAGAGTCACTTATGTAGACTATCATATTATCTGCAAATAGTGAAAGTCTAACTTCTTCCTTTTCAATTTGTATCCCTTTGATCTCCTTTTGTTGTCTTATTGCTCTAGCTAGAACCTCAAGTACTATGGGGATAGATACGGGGAGAGTGGACAGCCTTGTCTTGTTCCTGATTTTAGTGGAATCACTTTGAGTTTCTCCCCCATTTAATTTAATGTTGGCTGTTGGCTTGCTATAAATCGCCTTTATTATGTTTAGGTATGTTCTTTGTATTCCTGATCTCTCCAAGACCTTTATCATGAAGGGGTGTTGGATTTTGTCAAAGGCTTTTTCAGCATCTAATGAGATGATCATGTGGTTTTTTTCTTTTAGTTTGTGATTTCTAGCTTCTTCAATCCCATTTTTCATTATTTTTCCTAATTATTTATACTGATACTCTTACCTATCTAGCTTGCCTCATCAAGGATGGAAGTTGCATTAAGCATCATGTCCATGGCCTCAGTTGCTTAAAGATGTGAAGAACCACTTAAGATGGTTCAGTGACTAATATGTTTGTTACCCTAGCATGAGGACCAGTGTTAAGAAGCCCAGAACCCATGTAAATGTCCAATGGGTATGGAGGCCTGTACTTAAGGGGCAGACAGGAAATGCCCAAACAAGCTGGCTAGCCACTCTAGTCAAAATATTAAGCTCTGGGTTCAGCAAGAGACCCTGCATCAATATTTAATGTAGGACACAATTGGCATCAACCTTGGGGCTACAAAAGCATACATGTGCCCATGTGCCCCCCCCACTCCATCACACATATATATGCAGACAACATTTGTGAAGAGTCCATTGGATCCACTCATTACCTACCTGCTGGAGTTTTGTTTACATGCAGGTGCCTACTCCAGAGCTCCAAATGAGATCAAAAGTATTTGGAGGTTACCACAACGTACCCCAGCCTATAAGTAAAAGGCAAAGCTTATACTGTCATTAATAGGGGCCACATTGTAAGGTCTTTATTCCTATGTTCTTGCTGTTATGTTATAAACAAAGTGTATTTTTCTGCTTGTCATTTTTACTTTGACTTGGTGCAATAATAACCAATACAATATCTTTTATGGGTCACAGTTGGACTATGTGAGCCTGGATCAGATGAAAATGTGTGACTTCTCTAGAAGTTTTATAATGATGAAAAGATAGCGATATTTTTTCTCCATATTGTATATCTGAAAATTCCTGTTTCCTGGGGTCCTAACTGAGGTCTTTCATAGAAGGTCTGTGAAGAAATGCCCCTCATCTCCTTGGGACCTTGTTAATTGCTCCTCATTGTGATTTCTGTGGTAGACTGTGAATTTAAAACAACCAGTGTTTAACCCTTTAATATTCGTTTTGTGCAGTTCCACCCATCATCAAGAAAGGGGACCTTTTGGGGCCAGGCCTTTCCCCTAAAGAAGTGAAGATCAGGGTGAACAACAGCCTGACTTTGGAGTGTGAAGCTTACGCCATTCCTTCTGCCTCGCTCCGCTGGTACAAGGATGGACAGGCCAGTCATAACTATGTTTTGTCTGTTGATTATTTCTTAAAGATTAAAATACCAATTTAAAAAGAAACAGGCAGGGATGATTCAAAGATTGACCCCACCTACTGTGATATTAAAAGTAGTCAATCCCATGCTCCTCGAATCTGAAACTGCTTAGAAAATAAATAAAATGAAAAGCATCCATGTTCAATAACTTTAGTATTGTTCCACTACTTAGAGGTAAGCAAGATTGGTTTTGTGTATATTAGCACTTGACTGTGAAAATCTGGCTACCCTCCCACTGGAGAATTAGAGGAACAGTGTTTTACCCAAATAAATAAATTGTTATAGAGAAGAAGCACATGTATGATTCCAAAATGAGGACTAAATTTATTCAGGACTCTCTCTAAACATCTTTAACTCTTCTACAAAAGATAACATTTTTGATATCCTAAAATATGAGAAAAATTAAGACAGAAAGGCACACTATGATTACCCTAGGGCAGAGGGAAATACAAAATAAAAGATCAACTTGAGAGGGAAGGGGCAGACATGGGAGGGGTTCAAGGGAGGGAGGGTAAAAGGAGAAGTGATATAATACACACAATTAACATTGTTTTCTAAAAAACAAGCTTTTACATTTAAAAAAATCAGATCCTTCTGTTTATGATGTAAGTTTCAGAAGACATCCCCTATTCCTCACTCATTTCCTATTCTTTCTCACATGCTGTAAGGACACATGTGCTGATGCTCGGAGGCCAAAAGAGAATATGTAGTTGCTGTTAACACTACTAAATACAGATGTGAAACAGCTAAGCTGTGCCTCATCCTGTTTTACACATCATCAACCGAATGGTCAGTTAAATTCCAGTTGTAGAAGTTCAGGTCATAGTATGACTGAAGAGGCAAAAAAAGATGTGGCTTCGTGTTTTTCTTCCAATCCCAGATGGATTCTGCTATATCAGCAGTGGGGGATCAGGGGGGTCTTTTCATATAAAATAAGCATGTATCATCTGGAAGCCATTGCAAATGGAAAAATACAGAACTCCCACCATGCTCTGTTGGCTTTTCAGAGTGTAAGCACACAGTGAGATGTGCTGTCAACTCAGTAAAGCCTTACTTTCAAACAAATAAGTTCCCTGTCCTTTGAACTTATATCACTAATTTGTTTTTAATTTTCTATAAAGCCTTTTCATCCCTTACATTACTACACATAGAGAGAGACACAAATGTAAGAACTAAGGAAACACCAGAATTTAAATAGAAACTAGACTGCTTTCAAAACTCATTAAGAGTTGTTAAATTACAGCTTCAAATTCAGTCTCTGAAATTATATTGACTGACAATTCTAACTTTTTAAGGCTTGGGTTGGTTTCCTAAATTATGAATAAGAAGTCATATTTTCAATAAATAGTTTTTCCATATCATTTTTCAGTTATTTCTTCTTTAACCAAAATTTAATAAAGTAGTATTTTTAAGAAAAACCATCAAAAGATATTGACAATATCAGCTATAATAATTTTGAATATAATCCTTACATTTTATTTATCCATTCCCTGAAATTTTTACTTTGACACAAGAAATTTAAAGGGTGGTATGTTTATTTGTGATGTAATATTAATAATGGTTTGTTGCATCCCAAATTATTTGAATCTCAACTGTTTGCTAGGCATTATTTATGGACAACAAATATAGACAAGAAAGAAACAGGCCAAAATCTTTGCCCATATAAATTTTCAGAGACAAGCAAACAAACAAAAATCCTAAAAGGACTCAGTCAGTAAAACAGAATGTGACAGATGGGATAGAAAAGTTAGTCAGAGAACACTCACACACTCAACTCAGCTCACAGATGCCTATAACTCCAGCTCCAGCTTATGGCCTCTTCTAGCCTCTACATACACCTGCACTCATGTACACATACACACACACACACACACACACACACACACACACACACACACACACACATACACACACACACTTACATGACAAGAGATACATGTGTGTGTCTGCCTTTGAGAATAGAGGAAAAAGAACTGTAGTGTCTCAAACGACAAAAGGGGAAAAGCTATTTCAAGATGAAGACAAGTTACACTATGTCAAATACTACCAAGAAGAGAAAACAAAGACAGTAGTGAATGGTAAGTATAGCCACATGGATGTCATGGGTGACCTTGACTGTCTTTCTCATCAAGTAGAGAAGACAAAGGTTTGATTGGATCAGATTCAAGGAAAGATAAGAGGACAAAATTAGACTCCATGCACAAAGAAAACATTTTTAAATGGTTGGCTGTAAATCGCCTCAGAAAATGTGGATGTAGGCCGTAAGAACCACTCTCATGAGGATGAAACTGTCTAGTGGGAAGAAATGAATAGACACTGGTGTAGTTAAGAGAGGAAGTCAAGAAGCTGAGAGAACAAGGCTTTGTTTGACAGTAGGCACCGAAATCACTAAGAATAATGAAGGACATATCATTAGAAGGAATGCCAGTGAGTCAGGAATAAAATCTTCAAATAATGAAGGGAGACCTGTAATGCCCATTTTAACAAAGTATCATAACGTAACAAGCCCTAGACTGTGTATGAAATTAAGGATGTTTCTGAATGAATAACAATAATTTTGGATCAAATCAGATTGCAATAATGTCCTCAACTTTTAAAGTTTTCTTTATTACAGTTTTCTATGAAACTATCAACAAGACACACTTTTTAAATGCTTAATATTAGCTGGAGGCCCTTTTGCTTCCACGGATAGATGGACATTGTACTAAGAGCATGTTCCTGTCATAAAGAACATATGAATGTGTCTCCCGCAATTGCCTGGAAAATGTGAACCTTATCAGCTATCATTCGAAATAGATAAAATTTGTATTACTTAGAAAACAGTTTGATCAAATTAAATTAATTACTGCTATCTTGGCTATTTTACATATTTCCATTTATTAAAGAACAATAATGCCCATCGTTTGCAGGGTATCTTAGCTTTATTAGCATAATCCATGCTGACATTATTATAATTGAATCACAGCCCCTTAAGTCTGATGATCATGTGACCATCGCTGCAAATGGACACACTCTCCAAATCAAGGAAGCTCAAATATCAGACACTGGACGATACACTTGTGTTGCATCTAACCTTGCAGGCGAAGATGAGTTGGATTTTGATGTGAATATCCAAGGTAATACTACTATGCTTATTGTAGAATGACTTTCATGCTCTATTAATGCAATGGAAATGAGATTTGACTTAGTTTACTATGAAATCTTTTATTCTCATAATAATATAGCTTCATCATGAAATTTTAAGCAAGAAATTATAGAAGAGAACAATCCCATAATCCTGTTTTAGATTTTATTTTTATTTTATGTATATGAGTGTTTGTCTGCATGGTATGTATGCACACCACATGTATTCCTTGTGTCCATGGAAGAGGGTGTTGGATCTCATAGAACTGGAATCACAGATGGTTGTAAGCCATCATGTAGGTTCTAGGAACTGAGCCTTGGTCCTCTACAAGGGCAGGCAACAAGTACTCTTAACCACTGAGCTATCTCTCCAACCCCTATCATTCTTAGTTTATGTATTTCCTTCTGGTATTTTAAGGGACTGTTTCATTTCCAAAATTCAATGACAGACAATAGCCTTCTCTTATGTTAGCATTGCCCTAACATTATATCATGAAGGTTATGTATTATATAACATTACTCCATGAAATAAAATAAAAGCAGTAATGATGGAATTCAGAGTAGACACATTTTGAGTTGGATGAGTACACCTATAATCTTTGTGTCTTGGACAAGTTACCAAACTATTTTAAGTCTATAATCATTTGTCTTTAAAATTAATGACTGATGGAATGCTGAGAATCATGCATGAGGTAAGGCACCTAAAGTGATTAAAAATAATATCTGTTATTGTTGATACCGCTATCCAGCAGAATTATTTTTGCCATTGCTGGGACTGAATCTAGGACCTTACTCATACTAAGGAAATTCTCTCTGAGCTATACCCCAGCCCTCAACATAACTTTTAAGAACTTTGCCTATTTCATCAGTAATATACTCAAATATTAATATAACCAGCCTCCTACAGTTAAATGTCCAGGTTTTCATTATTTATTAATAACACTATACTTAACATCTGGATACACAAAATTGTCACACATCTTTAATTTTTCATATGTGTCTAAAACTTGAAAATTCAGGCCAAACTCACACACTCTTGAAATACCTTTAATGTACAGACAATTTATTTCTGATAAAGCTCACACCTGCTATCAGAAAAGAGTGAGAATGCCCTATTTTTAATAGTTTAGTCCTGATTGTTTATCTTATTTAACTTCCTTAGTAAGACAGATCATTGATACTGGCATCAAATGAGCCCATATTTTCTTTTGTGTGTGCCTCAAAATTAGCTTTTCCTGCAGCAGTCACATTTCTTACCACATTCCTCTTGGGTCCCAATGTCACTCAAGTGACAGGGTCTTCCTAGAGGAACTACTAAAACAAGTGCTGACTCTGAGTACCATAGATTTTATTCTTCCACCCATGGCTACTCTCTGTCTGGCTGCTGTTGGAAAAACATGTAAATACTTAAAAAAATATTTTTGGCATTGTCTAATTTATAAAATCCACATATCATTTGTCAAGATGCCGTCAAAAATCTTTGATGTATTGATAGTGACGATCCCACTGTGAACAGATGTCATGCTTTCCCTCCACAGTGCCTCCAAGTTTTCAGAAACTCTGGGAAATAGGAAACATGCTAGACACCGGCAGGAGTGGTGAAGCCAAAGATGTAATCATCAACAATCCCATTTCTCTGCACTGCGAGACAAATGCTGCTCCTCCCCCAACTCTGACATGGTACAAAGATGGCCGTCCTCTGACGTCCAGTGACAGAGTATTGATTTTGCCAGGTAAACACTGCTACGTAAAAGCAAGAGTCTCGGCCAAGTGTGTCTCTTCTCATTTATCAGGCCAGTTCACTATAATTTAACTAATGCTTGGGTTGCTGAATGATGTGTCATTCCTATATAGGAGAGCCTACTGGAGAATTTGAAAATAGAACACTTTAACTCACTTTCCAGATCTGTTCCACAGTTGTTACCAGTTTATACAACGCTTTGAACTTCCTCACTTCTCTTTTATCTCTATTGATGCCTTTAGTCAGTTTGGTTTCAATGCAACATTAATGTAAATTCTAATGTATGTTTGCAAATAGTTATTGTTTATATTGATGATATTTTTCATGAGCAATAGTAAAGATTTTTAGTTTCAGATACTTTAATCATTACATGATTTGCTGACAGAAAAGATGCTTAACTTTTGGGGAATAACATTTTTGAGGTTTCAGTATACAAATACCAGGATTTGTTAAAACTCACAAATTGTACCTTTAGGGTCAATTAGGGTCAATGTAGTGCATAATATATGCAAAGTGAACCCAAATTAACTGAAAGAATATCTTTTTAAAGTAAAAAAACAAATGAAAAGGGAAGAAATAGACAAGGTAGCTCTATGTAATATATGACCTTAATTGGGTCTAGGTCTAGTATAAATGAATATAATGTCTAGTAAAAATGAATAAATTGAATATTGTGACAATATCTAAAAGAGGCTATAGATTTAGTACAAGTAATGTTTCAAAACTCTAAATTTCCTGGCTTGGGTTGTTGTCTTATAATTTCATGAAGAATTATAATTACCTCTATGAAATTGAGATCTGTGAGTATATAGTTTCAAGAAGTTATCAGGCCTCCAACTTACTGAAATGGCTTAGGAAAATATTCTATCCATACGATACAAGAGATAAATAAAATAATATGTAACATAAATAATTGGTGGACAGAGGTGCAAATTTTTATTTTAACTGTTACAACTAGCCTCTAAATCTTATTAGCAACATTAAAGAAGTTTAGAAATACACAGAGCTTTTTTTTTTCCCCTGAGATTGCACAGGAAATCTTGAACAAAACATGTAAGGTAAAGTACATCTTACTTCTTTAGATCCCTGGATATATATCTTCAAATGGGTTTTTGTAGGAAACACTGAGAAAGATAATTAAAAATATTCAAAAAACTGCAAGAACAAAGCAACACCACACAGTAATGTTCCATCCATCCAGAACATGATGGAGGGTACAGAGTACCCTTCTCTCCTCCAGGAAAATTGACACCTGCTCTCCATTTCTCCAAAAGTCTGACTTGTATTACAGTATTGGATCACTTCTTAGCAATGCAATATTTGCTGTGAAAATAGATATTATCTGAGATAAAAGCTGAATGATTAAAGTAAGTGGGAACATTGACAAAAATAAATAAATAAATGTAAGTCATTAGACCTGGGGCAAAAGTGTAACTCTGTTCATGATCTGTGCTTGCTCTGACATTTGGAAAAGTAACATACTAGGCTGTATTTTCAGGAGGGCGAGTGTTGCAAATTCCCCGGGCCAAAGTAGAAGATGCTGGGAGGTACACATGCGTGGCTGTGAATGAGGCTGGGGAAGATTCCCTTCAGTATGACATCCGTGTACTCTGTAAGTTTGTTTTCTCTTGTTGATTAAGCACTTTTCACTCTGAAATATTTTTCAGTGGCTAATGTTTGCAAGACGTTACCCTAAGCACATTAGAAACGATAAAGATAACCAGAAGCTCATACTTCTTAGGACTTAGAGTTTTGTGCGCAAACTGAGAATGCATTAGTACGTCAGTCGGGACTTCTAAGATCTCAAATGACAAAATGGGAAAGAGAGGTGGGGGTAGGGAATGGATTATTGATTCACAAACTTGTAAAGCCCCAGAGCGGAGTAATCTGCAATCAATCATTTCTGACTTCGTTGGCTCAAAAGAGGTCCAGGCTATCCAGATTTTACCTTTCTATTTCTCCTGACCTTTTATTATTATTATTATTGTTGTTGTTGTTGTTGTTGTTGCTGTTGCTGTTAATGTCATTCTCAGACAAGCGGTTCCCTTGGGTAGCAAGGTGGACCTTAGCAGCTCTAGACTGGCTTCCATGTTTCACATTGAATGACAGTTTTCCTGTCTAATGTTTATGGGTGGAGTCCTAGAATTGACTGTTCCTCAGCCCTGCGTGATCACATATGCATCTTTGAATTCACCACAGGCACCAAGAGTCTGGTTTTCTAGTGATGAGATCTAATTCTTGTGCCTGCTCTGGAGCCAGAATCAGCTCCTTCTGCTATGTGGCCATCAAGGGGAAGAAGTACTGTTTCCTTAAGACAAGTCGCATTATTAGAAGCAGGATGTAGGTGCATTGGCAGAGACTAAGCTAGTGAAGTGCCCATGAGGATATTCTGGTTTGCTTTCTATTGCTATGATAAAAACCATGACCAAAAGCAACGTGGGGAGGAAAGGGTTTATTCCGCTTACATATCCCAACTCACGGTCTGTTGAGGGAAGCTAAGGCAGGCGCTCAAGGCAGGAACCTGGAGGCAGGAACTGAAACAGAGACCTTGCAAGAATGCTGCTTGCTGGATTATTCCTTGTGGCTTGCTCAGCCTGGGTTTCTACGCAACCCAGGACCACCTGCCTCTGGGTGACACCTCCCACAGTCAACTGAGTTTTTCCACATCAATCACTAATCAAGAAAAATGTTCCCACAGGCTTGCCCACAGTCTAATCTGATGAATTCTCAACTCCTCAATTGAGGATCCCCCTTCCCAACTATGCCTCAGTTTGTGCAAAGTTGACAAGAACTAGCCAACACACAGTCAAAATGAAAGATTTTTATGCAGAAGTGTGGAAATGGTGTGAGGGAATAGACACTCATCTCAGAGCAAAACTGAGACTTTCATGCCAGGTGATTGAATCAGTGATAGCAAGATTATTAAAAGTAGAGATCCTGGGAAAGCAGGTGGGATTGGAAGGAAAAGAAGGAAGGAAGGAAGGAAGGAAGGAAGGAAGGAAGGAAGGAAGGAAGGAAGGAAGGAAGGAAGAAGGAAAGAAGGTTGGTATGTTAAATCTATCATGATTCCAGAACGCTCATATAAAATGTTGACCAGGTACTTAGAAATAGGAACTGGCTGGGTGGTGCACACCTTTAATTCCAGCCCTCTGGAGGCAGAGGCAGGTGGATCTCTGTGAGTTCGAGGCCAGCCTGGTCTACAGAGTGAGTTCCAGGACAGCCAGAGCTACACACAGAGAAACTCTCTTGAAAAAAAAAAAAAGAAAGAAAGAGAAAGAGAGAGAGAGCAAGAGAGAGAGAGAGAGAGAGAGAGAGAGAGAGAGAGAGAGAGAAGAAGAAGAAGAAGAAGAAGAAGAAGAAGAAGAAGAAGAAGAAGAAGAAGAAGAAGAAGGAAGGAAGGAAGGAAGGAAGAAAGAAAGAAAGAAAGAAAGAAAGAAAGAAAGAAAGAAAGAAAGAAAGAAAGAAAGAGAAGAAAAGAAATAGGAATTGTTACAAAGGACAAAGATCTAAACCCAGACTATAGACCCCATAGCTGCCCACAGTCAAGTGATATTTAAAGACAAGATTTCCAACAGGAAAAAAAATGATATACCTTTTGACCAAAGAATATCATTGGGAAACATTTGTAGGTAAGAAAAGGGAAACATAATAGAAGAGGACAATCAAGTAACGAGGGAAACCCAGTAGACAGTTATGCTCAGATTCTGGCTGTTAGAACAAGTTGTCAACTAGTGAGTTTTCAATGCTGAATGTTAAAATGAGTTTCACAAAGTAAAAGGCCTTTGGCTTTGAATCTTCAAGTCTGTTGGTGAGGTTCAACAGAACAATTTAGGTCATGTGATTTGCATCAAAGCCACAGATCAAGGATAATTTTTGGTCATGCATTAGATATAATGAAATAAAATAGAGACAGGACGTAGAATGCAACTGGCTGGAAAGAATACATTTAAGAGATTTGAACTTACCCATAGGCCAAGGGCAGGAAAAAAAATGAATGTAAAGAGGCTCGTTAAAGTTTCAAGAACGTGTGTGGAAAGCAGGGGTGGGGGAATTCACAGTGTGAGCCAAGGGCATGTATCAAAATAATGGAACAAGGAACTGAGATGACCATAAGCCTTTGGGGGAGATGGAGAGATATTGGAGTGGGAAGAAAGGGGATATGACAAAACACATATCAAATATATTTAACGAAACTGTGAAGTATGAGTGTAAAGCAAACAGGGGCAGGCTTGGAATGCCAGCCTGTGGCGAAGAGAGAAAGTCATCAGTGGTGGCTACGGGGATCTGATGATTGTAGTAGGAACCATTTGACTCAGTGATGGCTTTCAGTCGTCACCCTCAGAACTCTGGAGGCAGGAATGTGGATGGATGGATAGATAGATAGATAGATAGATAGATAGATAGATAGATAGGTATGGCCTGTCTGGAAGTTGAAGCAGATGTCATAGGTACACACCGTGGGTGCCAGGGAGCAACAGAGCTCCAAGTATCAGCACCATAACACATCACTTAAGTGACCCACTGTGAGGGGTGGGCTGGGCATGAAGAAAGCAGCCCGAGGAGAGGCTGATGGGCTGATTATAAAGGAGGAAGGTGGGAGCACTAGACATTTCTATGCAAAGAGCAGTCTGTAAAAGTCCAAAAAAGAGGTAAAAGACAAAAAGCATTAAACTTAAAATCGTATTTATTTGACAGTTATCAGTTGACTGCTCAGTGTGTGGCAGGTCCTGTGCTGGGCACTGGGGATCCAGCATAGAAAGCAGCGATGATCAGGGAAATGGTGTAACTTTAAATGTGAATGTATGCAAAATAATGTTGAAGTTCTGCCATGTACTTTGCAGTACTGATTATTTTCTTTAGAGAATTTCAACCTAGTTGTTGGAGAACCAAATACCATAGGCTGCGTCTACATTAAACATGCACTGGTTGTTGAAAACCTGTTGTGTTTTTAACAGAGTGTAACAAAAATTAATCAAGCTTGACAGTGATTGCTTACTTTGAAAATAAATATCTGGTTTTATGAATGTTGCCAGCACAATCTCCTAATTTACTGAACCTTTCCAGATTCTATTCTACAGACAATGTGTGATTTTTCATAAGTGAAATGAATATAAATTGGAAGGCACTGTTTTAAATGTGTTGGGGAATATAGTGTAGAACTTCTCGGACTTTAATGTGCTTGAGGGACATCTGGAGAGCTTTTTCAACCATCCATTCCTTGGCCATCCCCAGAGATGGCTGTGGAGGAGGTGTGGTTGAGGTGCATGAATATGAGTCTAACTAAGTTCCCAGGTGATGCTGATACATGTTCGCCTGATTCTGCCCTGGGAGCTGGGAATAGCCTAGATTATCCTCTTACAAAGACCCTCTTACCAGCACAAATTCACTCTAAAAGATGTAGTCTGTCCAGCTTGTCCTGATGACAAAGTGGTGTAGCATGCCTTCCTAAAGTCATTGTGGCCCATCAGAATCTCCCTATCACAACCATTTCTTAGTGCCACCAGTTATCAAGGGAGCAAATGGTGATCTCCCAGAAGAAATCACTGTGCTGGTTAATAAGAGTGCACGGATGGAATGTTCGTCCAGCGGTAACCCAGCACCGAGGAATTCCTGGCAGAAAGATGGACAACCCTTGTTGGAAGATGAACATCATAAGTTCCTATCTGATGACAGGATTCTTCAGGTAAAAGGAAAAAAATCTAATTTTAATACAGTGTTTTGGACATTGTGATGGTTGTCCTCTAGATTGGTAAAAATATTAAGTTATGAACATATTTGTTTATCTATAACTATCAAGATTGATATTTATAATTAACTATCAAAAGCATACACAATTATTTCCTATTCTTCCCCCACAATTAAAAATGACCACAGTGACATTTTTGTGTAAATTCTTCTAGAATATCTATACACACACACACACACACACCCCTAAGTTTAATAACATATTTTTTTATTTAAAGAAAACGCTATTATTACAATCTTTCCATGTATATAATGATAACATTCTAAGTAGTAAAAGGCTTCCTGTAGATTAGATCCATCCTGTGTTGGCCTAGGCAGTGGGAAGTCATAATGTGAGCCATGTAAATATACTGTACTGCTCTTTGTCAATTGATATGTCCATTTGTCCATTCAAATGTCCTAAAAGAAAGTTGTAGTGTATAGACACATAGTAGCTCTTTTGTTAGGATAAAGTGTAATTAAATTACTAGTGAACACAATAAAAAATATTCCCTTGGCTTATAAATCCAAGCATAAAAGTGGATCCAGCACAGGACATGTGTTCTTTTAAAAAAAAATCAAGCTCACTGCTTATAAACAAACTTGAAATTTAGAGCATTATCTACACTTGAATATATCTGTTTAATGACTGTACAGCCTCTACCAAAATGCCTAAATTTTTTTTATGTATAGGGCTGTAGATGCACAGATGAGTAGAAATTTCTTTATAATAAACATTCTGCTCTATATTATTTAACTACACAGGCTACATAAGACAAACTCCTCCAAAACCTAACGACTTAGAACACTCAGAATTTTTTTAGCTTTTAAGTCCACTGGTTCTATAGGTGGTAATTCAGATCTCAACTTATTCAAGTGTTGGCAGAGCTGTGAGTTGAATGCCCGCTGGGATTATCTGTCTGGCATTGTAGAATATAATGGGAGCTGATTTTTGTCCCTCATAATCACACCCTCCAGCAGGCAAGTCGTGCTTCCTTACATGGTAGTGGCAAAATTTCCGATAAAGCGAGCAACAGTGCAGACACCTTCGATTAACTGAAGTGAACAGCACCATTGCCTCAAAAATTCTACTGGCCATTCACAAATCCACCTTTTAGGGGGGACTTCAAAGTTATTTTTCAGACTCACAGACACGGAAGTGGGGATAATTTAGGATAAATTGTAGTTTAAATTCAACAGATGTGTGTAAAAATCACCTTTTCTGATTGTAAGTTTTATAAATAGATACATGTGTGCTTGACCTAACTAACTGAAAACAGCACAGGGACAGTCTGTCCTGCAGCTTCATGTTTTGCTTTTTTTTTTGGTTTTTGTTTGTTTGTTTTGGTTTTTTTTTGGGGGGGGGGGTTCGAGACAGGGTTTCTCTGTTGTAGCTTTGCGCCTTTCCTGGAGCTCACTCTGTAGACCAGGCTGGCCTCGAACTCACAGAGATCTGCGTGCCTCTGCCTCCCAAGTGCTGGGATTAAAGGCATGCACCACCACCGCCTGGCAGCGTCATGTTTTCATGTGCGTTTATAGCTGGCATTCACTAGAAAGAATGCCTCTTGTCTGTTCTCAACGGAAGAATATCACAAGTTCCTTTGTTGACAATTTTAGTTGCCGTTTCTTCGTTTCCCCTTAGATTCTGAATGCTCAGATAACAGATATCGGGAGGTATGTGTGTGTCGCCGAGAACAAAGCTGGGAGTGCCAAAAAGTACTTCAACCTCAACATTCAAGGTGAGAGCTCAGTGCCCTGGACATCTGTCAGGCTCTGCATGACAAAGCAGGGGAACCGGGCTTCGGATTCGACAGCCTGTGTGTTCTGTGTTTAACTTCATCGGTGTGTGAAGCTGCATGCATTCAATCTCCTCTCCACTTCCTCCTACAAAAGCCAGAAGGAATTGCAAAGTACAGATAGTCTAAGCCCATGTTTGTAGCATTTTCATCCCTCCGGAGAAAGCAGTTACCCCAGCAGATGTGAAAGACTACATGTTCTTGTGAAAGTCCAGTCAATTGTGGATCTTGTCTACTCCTGCTCCTGTCTTCAAGGGCAGAGTTACATTGATTACACTCTGCTAGTATGCCGTATGCTCTGTGACTAAGAAAAGACCACCTTGTAGAGTTAAATAATTCCTTTTAAAATGCAAACATACCTAAATTGGGTTAAATTTAAGTTTTCACACATAATAATAATCGATTATTGTAAATATTGTTTTTTATTAAAAAGTGTAAAGGGAATTGGATGTCTGTCATAAAAGGGCAATTTTTATGAGATACAGCTGCTTCCAAAGTATGAAATAAGAGTGAAGAAAATTATTATAAGATCCACTTTGCATGAAATTCTAGTTCATTTTGGGAATATCTAAAAATCATCAATTTTTTTATCATCTCAAAAAGCTTTCACTTGGGGCTGGAAGGATGGCTTGGTGATAAAGAGCATGAACTGCTTTGTAGAGGACCTGAGCTCAATTCTCAGCACCTACATTGGGTGGCCCACAACTTCCTGTAATTCCAACACCAGCTGAATCAGATACCTCTGACCTTCGTAGACACCCACACTCGTGTGGGCCCTCCACATACAAATACACATAATTAAAATTTAAAAAAAAAATTGTTTTCAAAAGTTTTCATTTGGCATGATAACATGCTCTTACTTGGTGTGATGTATATGTCATATTGCATATATGATGTTTGCTATTTGTGTAATAAATCTTTGGAACACTCCTACCTTTACGTTCTTCACACTTATAACACTAACACACTAAAAATACTTTCAGGTATTTAGTGAGCAACTCTCAACTGGGCAAGTTGTTCATTGTTTTTGCAGTGCTCGGGACCAAACCAAGGGCTTTGACCATGCTAGGCAAGTGCTCTACTTCTGAGCTAGATCCCTGGTCTTATATCTGACCTAAACAGAAACAAGTGTGAATTCCCAGGAAGCATAAATTGAACAAATATGACTGTCATAAAAGTACATGTTCTAATCTATATAGTACAATATAGGTTAAAATATATGTTGAGGAGCTGGGGAGATAGCTCAGCCAGTAAAGTCCACATGAGTCCAGTCTCCAGCAACCACATAAACCTCTAATTGTAGCCATGCATATCTGTAGTCCCAGCCCAGGAGAGTGGAGACAGGATGCTGCCTGGGGATAGCTGGCTAGTGGTCTTGCTGAACTATAAGTTTCAGGTCATGAAAGGCAAGAAGAAGAAGGAAAGAAGAAGAGGAGGAGGAGAGGAGGAAGAGGAAGCTGAAGAGGAAGAGAGGAAGAAGAGGAAGCGGAAGAGGAGGAGAAGAGGAAGAGGAGGGGGAGGAAGATAAGAAGGGGATGATGAAGAGGAGAAGAAGCAGGAGGAAGAGGAGGGAGAGAAGGAGGAAGAGAAGAAGGGAAGGAGGGAGGGAGAAAGGGAGAGAGTGAAGGGATGGGGGAAGGAAGGAAGGAAGGAAGGAAGGAAGGAAGGAAGGAAGGAAGGAAGGAAGATCTCTTTACTTTCCCTCACACACGTTAATTTTCACGGAACAGCATTGCACTACCTCCTTTAGCCCATGGCCCCTCACCACTTGCTGTGCCAAAGTCCCAATCTCTGAATAGCAAGTGGCAACCTACGCACTGCTAGATTGGTACCAGGTACCAGCCAAGTGTTTTTTGCCTGTTATCTCTAGTAATTATCCCAATGATTCCCAGTCATTTGTTGGCTTTTGATTCCCCTCTCATAGATGAAAATGTAAGGACCACTAAGCTTAAGAAACATGCTCCACCAACCCTGTTAGTGCAGGTGTGGGTGAGCCAGCATGAGAGAGCTCTCCCCACTTCTCATCTGTCTTGTGGTGGCATGGGTAGGGGGATGATATACTCCTTCCTGCCCATCAATGCCTGAGGCAGGTGGGAGAGCTGGCCCTGTGGTGATAAGAGTGGGAGAGCCAGCCCTGTTAGTGCAGATGTGGGTAAGCCAGCCCTGAAGTTATAAGCATGGGATAGTTGTCCCCATTTCACATCTGGTGGACCAACCCTACAGCTGCCTAGGCCCAGACCCAAGGTTATGACTTGGCCCGCCCAGTCTCTGATCTGTTGGAGCGCATGAAAGGACCTGACCTGAAGACCCAAAGCTGCAGGACTTCCACAACACAGGGCAAAAACAGGGTATCCAGAAGGAGTCCTAGCTGGGGCCCAGACTCAATAGTGCAGTAGAAACCAGAGACCTTGAACCAGAGCAGTGACTCTTTGCAGTGAACACCTGTAAAGACATATGGACAAGGGGGTTTACAGCATGACTCACTGTGTAACACTGCAGCTTCCATGATGAGGTTTTTAATTTGTTCCTTTTTTATTATATTTTTTTCCTTTTTTCTCTTAAATTTTGTTTTATTGGGGGAGGTACAGGGGCAGAGGGTGGATATGAAGGGACGGGAAGTGAATAGGCTCAAGATACATGATGTAAACGACACATAGAATTATTATTTTTTTTAAAAAAAGAAAGAAACATGCTCCAAGTTACATCATTCACAAACATGCATAGCCAGCACTCTACACAGGCAGGTTGATTCAAGACATTAAACAATTCATATCTACACTGTATCTACACCAAAGTCACTTCCCATGGCTGGAGGAAACCTTGGAGTCAGGAATATTGGTGGAGTGAGACATTCATAGTCCCACCATGAGCTAGGATTTCTCTACTGTGTAGGCCACTCTTGTCTTATTACCCCATGGCCATTCTCTCCTACCCTTACCTTCCCCTCAGATGTCAAGTGAGTCTTGCCATAGTCTGCTCTGTGCGGCTTTAGCCACAGAAATGAGTTTTCTTACAGTCCTGAGAGCTAGGCAGTTTAAGAAAGATTCTAGAAGTGCTTGTTTTCTGAGGAGGTCACGTGTAGATTGCAGGCTTGTTCTCACATGCCCTCACTTGGTCTTTCTTGTGAACATGCTTGTAGGGAGAGTTTGTTTGCAAATCCTCCGAGGTCTCTTCATTTTACTTATTATTTTAATTAAATATAATTACATCATTCCTCCCTTTCTCCTCCCTCCTTCCCCTCCCATTCCCCCCACTCTCACCCAAATTCATGCCCTCATCTTCTTGAAGCGTTGTTATTACATAGCCACATCCATATAAATGAGTAAATATATGAAAGCAGCCTTTGGGGTCCATTTGGTGTTGCCTGCATGTATATGTTCCTAGGGCTGACCACTTTGTAGTGGATAACTAATCTGGGTATTCACTCTATGAGCAGTTCTTAATTGCTTGTAGCTCTTCATTTAAGTGTGGGGTTCCATGAGATTTCCCCCATATATGTTAAGATGTCAACTGTTGTTAGAATTATTCACAACTTGTTAGGTAGCCGTCTGGTTGATATTTCATAACTGTAGCTCTCCTATTATAGCTAGAAGGTGCAATCTCACAGTGTTCTGGATCCTCGGGCTCTTAAAATCTTAAAATCTAAAGGTGTTGCACATGTATCAATGGGGGCCAGGAGTCTTACAGTCAATTGTTCTCTGCATTTGAGTAATTCTGGCTTCCTGTAATGGTCTCCGGCTGCAAAAAGGAGCTTCCTTCATGGGGGGATGTAGGGTGTCTCTCTTTAAAGGAAAGTAATCCTAAGTAATTAGGGTCCTATTCCCATGACCTCATTGGACATTAATAACTTCCTTGAAAGGTCCAGTTCTGAATACAGCCGGTCTAGGAATTCTGGCTTGAACTTTTGTATCTAGAGGATACATTTGGTTCTCACTCATTTCTTCCAACTGACATTCATGACACTTTTGATTCCTGGGCACTATAGAGAAGTGGCTAAGCAAAATACAAGGAGAGCTTGGATGCTTTATTTTCAGATGTTTCTTCCAGGAACAAGCTGTGAAACCTTACGCAAGATGCTAATATTCCTATGTATCAACTTCCCTATTTATGATGTTAAGAATTGTGTCTAGCTCATAGGCATGTGAAAATTCAATGGAAAGTAAATAAATGTTCCACACAGTGACTGGCATGGATCTATCAACCAAGAACACTTCAGCTCTCTTTCCATCAGATTTTTAATTGCATGTATTAGTGTATATTTCATTTTTCTCCCTGTGCCGTCTAGCACAAGGTCCACAATACATTAAGAATGCAATAAATATTTAGTCGATGATCTCATAATAGAGTTAATCAATGACTGAAACAATCAAAACCATATAACATTAAAAGAAGAAAAGGGTTTGCCTTTTTGGCATTTTGCTTTGGCATTTGATGTTTGAAGACCTCAATTTTAATATAATAGAGTAGATCCAACAGTGTTTATTACTTGCATTCACTGTTTCCTCTTTCCAGCCAAGACTCATTTCTGCTTTTATTTATGGTTATATTCATTTGCTCTCATGCCTCATTCTTGCTCTTTGAAATCTTTCCCCTTCATGGAAAACCATTTGAATGTGGATGATACGATGATGCTTTCTTTGGGCTTTGATGTTGTCGATGTTACCATTTTTATTTTTTGAGATAAGGTCTCACTATGTAGCAGTAGCTATATTGCAGCTTACTCTGTAGCCCAGGCTGGCCATAGACTCCCAGAGATCCACCTAGTTCTGCCTCCCCAGTGCTGGGACTAACGGTGTAGACCACCACATCTAGCACCCTTTGTGTTTTAGTTATGAAAGATCAAGTCTCACATTGCATATTTTATAATGTTCATAAATGCCAGTGTATCATTTATATCAATCTTTCTTATTCTGCTTTTTCTCTCTACTTTTGTTTTTTTATTCTTTGTTGTTGTTGTTGTTTTGAACAAAAAACACTAGTGTTGTCTATTACTTAGTATTTGTGTTCCTCTTGAAAGTTGCATGGATTTACATTTTAAAGATAATCTCTATTAAGTTAAACCTTTACTTTTTTTTTACCATAATAAGAAGTAAAAACAAAGGTATCATATTAAAAATAAAATTATCCAAACTACTTTAAAACATTAGGTTGTTTCTTTGTACTTTGAAAACCACAGTTTTGGACATGCACTGAATTTTTTTGACTTTGAAAACTCTGAGGCTCTCTTTCAATTACGAAAACATTTGATGAACATGAGTTTAATGCTGTCATTAGAGATTCCAATAAAGACCACTGGGTATTTAGCAGAATCATTTGCTTGTTACTTTTATAGACCACAAAGAATTAGAAAACGTGTTTCTGATACTGTCAAAGTTCACTTTTAATATACATTTACAGTTCCTCCAGGTGTCATTGGACCTAGCCATGAACATCTCTCTGTGGTGGTGAACCATTTCATCTCTTTGACCTGTGAGGTTTCTGGTTTCCCTGCTCCTGACCTCAGCTGGCTCAAGAATGAACAGCCCATCAAACCAAATACAAATGTTCTCATTGTGCCTGGTAAGGAACTTACAATTCTTATAAGGTGGGGCACGCACGTCATTTTCTCCCATTTTAAAACAAAGATCATTTCAACTTAGTCTCTTTCCAAAGTCGAGTCTCACTCCCTTTATTTGTTCATAGTGCCCAACTATAGCAGTTAGAGTATAGACTATTGTTGTTCAGCTTTCTATGGCCCCATGTTTGGAATGCAAAAATGTTGTTGGTTGTTTTTGCTATTTTTGGGGGGGGGGCTGCCACCCAGCTCCCAAATAAATCACATGTAGAGTCTTATTCTTAATAATAAATGCCTGACCATAGCTTGGCTTGTTTCTTGCCAGCTTTTCTTAACTTAAATTGGCCCGTTCATCTTTGGTCTTGGGCTTTTATTCTTTCTCTCTTCCTGTATACCTTTAATTTCCTTCTTTTTTTTTTTTTTTTTTTTTTTTTGGTTTTTCGAGACAGGGTTTCTCTGTGTAGCTTTGCGCCTTTTCCTGGAACTCACTTGGTAGCCCAGGCTGGCCTCGAACTCACAGAGATCCGCCTGGCTCTGCCTCCCGAGTGCTGGGATTAAAGGCGTGCGCCACAACCGCCCAGCTAATTTCCTTCTTACTCCATGTCTGGCTGTGTAGCTGGGTGGTTGGCCCCTAAAGTCCTCCTCCTTCCTCTCTCATTCCTTGATCTTTCTTCTTTTCTTCCTAAATTTCTCCTTCTGTTTGTTATCTCTGCCTGCAAGCCCCACCTGCCCTTTCTCCTGACTCATTATTGGCCATTCAGCTCTTTATTAGACCATCAGGTGTTTTAGATAGGCCAAGTAACAGCTTCACAGAGTTAAACAAATGCAACATACAATGCAATTTGCATCATTAAACAAATGTTTCACAGCATAAACAAATGTAACACATCTTAAAATAATGTTCTACAACAATAGACTTTTATGACTTGCGTGGAAATATACAGTGAGGGAGTCTTTTTCAACAAATTATAAAATTAAGCATCACAAAAAGGTGGCCATCCTGAGTGTAAATTGTAAATAGCCACTGTACAAACCAGTAGTTGTTTTCAGTCAGTCCCAGTCTTCTTGGGTATAGATGACAGGTAGTTAAATACATAGGTAGATGATACAGATAGGATAGAGAATGAGGGCCAGAAAGATGGCTCTGAGGTCAAAGGCGCTTGCTGTCAAGACTGACTACCTGAATGCAGTCTCTGGGACCCACATGGTGGAAAAAGAGAACTGTTCCCACAAGCTGCCCTCTGACTTCTGTATACTGTAGCATACCTCCTCCAAACAGAAATTTGTAAATGAAAAATAACAGTTAAAAAGAAGAGACAGTGAGCAATATGTACTTGAATGGACAGATGGAATTCGGTTGTCAAGCTATAGCTTAATGCCCCACATGCATCTCAAGACAGCTATGAGTACAGCTCAACATTTGCAGATGACAACATCATGCAGATGACATCATGTAAAAAGCTGGACTCACCTGAGATAGACAGATGACAGACTACAGAATGGCAGACTGTCACCTCTGCACTGTGGGGAATTTAAACTCAGAAAGCATGTGCTCAATTCCCCAGACCCAGAAGGCAGATGGGGAGAACCAGCTCCCACAAGTTGTCCTCTGACATCCACACATGCACTGTGGCAGCTGCGTGCACCTGCACACACACACACACACACACACACACACACACACACACACACACAAATGCATTAACAACACAACTTAAGACAAACTCTGTATCTGTCTTTACATTATATTTGCCCCAGGTGGTCGAACTCTACAGATTATTCGGGCCAAGGTATCTGATGGTGGCGAATACACCTGCATCGCTATCAACCAAGCTGGAGAAAGCAAGAAGAAAGTCTCCCTGACTGTCCATGGTGTGTGTTTACTCTCTCCATCATACAATTTCATATTTTCTAGCTAAGCAGCGCAATGAAAAAAAAAAACATTTGAATATTCTGTTCTTGTTTCCCACCTCAGTGCCCCCAAGCATTAAGGATCATGGCAGCGAGTCTCTTTCTGTAGTTAATGTGAGAGAGGGGACCTCGGTGTCCTTGGAATGCGAGTCAAATGCTGTCCCTCCCCCAGTTGTCACCTGGTCTAAGAATGGGCGGACAATAACAGATTCTACCCACCTGGAGATTTTGACTGGTGGACAGATGCTGCACATCAAGAGAGCCGAGGTGCATCTTTGGTCCTTGTCTGAGTGTTGTGCCTCCATGGTGGGGTTGTGGAAAAGCTAACTGGAAGAGGCCTACTCCCCTTACTACAGTGAACAGTGCTGTTCGTGGAAAAATGCATGGTCCATACCATTGGACTTATTTTCATTAAAAACAACAACAACAAAGAAACAGGATATCTGAAGGCGATTAGAAGTGGGGCAGTAGAGCATAAAGATGACTGATGACTTAATCTACTCCTGAACCTTGTGATTGGTCATCTATCACGTAATGGAGCACATACAATAGTATCTTTTTCTTTTAGGTGTCTGACACAGGCCAGTATGTATGTAGAGCTATAAATGTAGCAGGACGAGATGATAAAAATTTCCACCTCAATGTATATGGTGAGCATCTGCCTCTAATACAACTCTCTTTCCCCTAGACATGCAAACGAAAGAACATGTCTTGAATTAACTTAATGACGGCGCGTGATCTCCTTCTGTCTTTTTACAGTTCCTCCCACTATTGAAGGGCCTGAAAGAGAAGTCCTCGTGGAGACGGTCAGCAATCCAGTGACATTGAAATGCGATGCCACTGGGATCCCCCCTCCCACCATAACGTGGTTGAAGAACCACAAGCCTATAGGTAACACACTTGAACATTTTTGTGGTTGCCTTGTTGGGCACTTAATTTACTACGTTTGCAAATTAGCAGATTTTCAGTCTTGTGCTCATGGCTGTGATTAGTTCAAGAAAGCCTAATATTCTGAAATATAAATTTGTCAACTGGACTCCTGACTAAACATTTGCTTTGTTGAGGTACTGCACATGGAAACTAGAGCCCTGTGCATCCAAGGCAAGGCCTGTACTGCTACAGTTTACCCCAGCATTTCCAAGAGTTTTGTTTTCTGTTTTGAGGCAAGAGCTGGCTAAGTGTCCCAGGCTGGCCCTTGAACTTTCAATACTCTTGACTCTGCCTCCCGACTAGCTGGGACTGTAGACCTGAATGTCCCACTATAAAGGAATACTTTTTTTTAAATTTTCATGTTTCAAAAAAAAAAAAATCTCATTAAAAATACAAAGGGAAAACTTGTGTATTTGTTGTGTGAAGAGAATGGCTTTAAATGCTATTTCTTTCTCTTTTTTTCCCTCTTTTTTCTACTTGTAGAAAATTCCGACCCCCTTGAGGTTCACATTTTGTCTGGGGGAACCAAACTGCAAATTGCCAGACCTCAGCGTTCTGACGGCGGAAACTACACCTGTGTTGCATCCAATATGGAGGGAAAGGCTCAGAAACACTATATCCTTTCTCTGCAGGGTATGTTAATTGCACTGCGGTCTGCCTTCTGTTCTTTGTCGCACTCCATTTAGACGACAAAATGCTCTGTATTAAAAGAGGCTATTGATCATCGACTCAGATATCTATAGGGTCACTGAAAACATTGACACCTTTTTGTGCTGCATTTACCAGTGGATTCTGTTTCCATGGAAAAGCACACAAATATGTGGAGGAAAACAGAAAAGGAATTAGGATATCTATCTCTATTTGTTTCATTTTTAATGAAAGTATTTCATGACTCTGATATAGTCTATGGAACTGGAATTCTCTATTTGGTATAATTTATTTTCACACGAAGACTATAAATCTGTTCTTCTTTTTATAGATATGTAAGATTTAATTCATGAGATTGTGCTATATTTTAATCATAGGTGTGAGAATAGATAAATTTCGAATAATCATGAGTCTTGCACAATTTTGTACTGAGAATAAGGGATATTAATTCACCCAGTAAATGTTTATTCATCATTGCTTTAAATTATGGCATAGTGTCGAGGACTGTAGGGGGAATTTGTTGCTTTTTTATTTTCACTGAGCCTCTCAGTGATACATTTCACTCAAAATGACATGGAAGTCTTGCTTCCTGACTTCATTACCGTGGCTAAAGAATGTCTAATGAATTATAACTTTGATCTTAATCTAATATGTCTGCTGTTGCTGTGCTAAAGCTAGCTCCCTAGAAATATAGACAAAAGTTTGATTAATGCTCTCTTCAATAACCTTTGAGACTTCAGAGACAGAAAGGGGAAAGTAACTATTCAGTGATCCAATATCTTACTGGGGCTGGCTGGCAGGATGCCTACATGGGTAAAGGCATTGGCCATCAAGTCTGAGGACCTGAGTTAGAGTCCATGGAACCACACAGTGGAAAGAGGAAAACAACTCCCACAAGATGTCCTCTGACTTCCACACCTGCACCATGGTACACATGTACTCACATACATATAAACGCATATGCAAAATAAATAAAATGTGATTTAAACTAAAGAAAAATAAATAAATTGCATACTTACTTATGCTTATACATCGATAATAAATGATAGAAATCATAAAGTATGTGATGTTGTGGTCTGACCAAACATTTTCTAAAATTCTTTTGTGATATATTTACATAATGTCTTAAAACTAGGGATAATGCAAAACATAGGCCTTAATTATGACAAGTCTCATGAGTATATCTAGTGACAATTTCTTGAGTATCCTAACTTCTGCCAACTTTTTGCTATTATCCCTGCTTGACTAAAATGGCATTTAGAAGGACGACACAGTGCTGTTAGTAAATATTGAATAATTAACTCTTCCAACAAAAAGGTCCTGATATGTAGCCATGATGTGTTAATTTCCTGGTGTGTGTATGCCCAGCTTGACCTATTTCCAGCTGTCATAATGACAGTGACTGTGGGGTAGGGAAGTCATGCCCAATAGGTTCCTGTGACCAAATATGAGCTGCTCCTGGCACATGTCTGTAACTCTGTACAACAGAAACTCAAATGTGTTCCGTTCTGACCTCTAAGATATTGTACTTATGGTGTATAGTTGTTTAGCCTAAATGTATCTCTGCACCACATGCATGCCTGGTGCTCAGAGCCCAGAAGACATCAGATCCCCTGGAACTGGAGTTATATAGATGGTTGTGAGCAGCCATGTGGGTGCTAGGAGTCAAACCTGGCTTTCTGATCATTGTTAATATCTGTAATACACACCAAGGATGACTAGATAAAAATAACAGAAACTATTAGAGATTGAAAAGCATAATATGTCCGTCAGTTTTTCAGAATAAATAGTAACTAGCAATAGACAAATAATTAATATACAAGCTTTCCTGAGATCTTTACACCAAAATGTTTTAAAAGTTGAATGTCCTGAACCGTGTACATTACAAACAACCCATTTGAGACCTAATCTGAGGTTGATTCCATCTATGTCTGGTCATAGGAACTGGTGACAGATTACCCACAAGATCAATCTGTGACCAGTTCCTATGACTAAACAGTTTCAGGAATATCAGGAACACTGAAGTAATTTGGTACCTTTGTCTTTCTCATTTAAAAAATAACTCATAAAGGTAACAATAGGCCAGTCCTAATCGAGGAAGAATTCTGAGTTAGAAATGACATGTTCTGGGACAGTGAGGTAGAGGAGCAGATAAAGGTGCTTGCCACCAAACCTAATGACCTGAGTTCAGTCCCTGGGACCCACATAGTATAAAGAGATACTCAGCCCCCACAAGTTTCCTCTGTTCTCTACATATGTGAACACACCAGAGGACAGCTTATACCCAGGTACACACACACACACACACACACACACACACACACACAAAAATAAGTGTTACAACAACAAAAATAAATGGTATGTTCTATTATTCTGTCACAGTCATTAGCATTTATATCCTTACACTTTGCTAATGAAAATCTTACTTCTCTAAAGTTCCCCCAAGCATTGCTGGTGCTGAAGTTCCAAGTGAAGTCAGTGTCCTTCTCGGGGAAAATGTTGAGCTGGTCTGCAATGCAGATGGCATTCCCACTCCACATCTTCAGTGGCTTAGAGATGGAAAACCCATAGTGAATGGTGAAACAGAAAGAATCAGGTATGTTCAAGACACATCCCTGCGTTATAAATTTATACAGTCTATCACAGTGCTCTATGCTTCAGATTTCACACAAGTAATACTTATTTCTGTTCTAGCTTGCTTTCTATTAATGTGATAAACACAGTGAACAAAAATGGCTTTGGGAGGGAAGAGTTTGTTTCATTTTACAGCTTATGGTTCATCATGAAATGAAGTCTAGTCAGGAAGTCAAGTCCAGAAACTGAGGGCAGGCACTGAAATAAAGACCATGGAGGAACACTGCTTACCGGCTTGCTCCTCATGGCTTGCTCAGCCTGCTTTCTTATACCACCCAAGACCACCTACCCAGAGACGGTGCTGCCCCCAATGAACCAGACCCTCACCCATCAATCATTAATCAAGGAAATGCCCCCACAGAAATGTCCACAGGAAAATCTGATGGAGGCAATTTCTTGATCACGGTTCCCACTTCCCAGATATGTCTAGGCTTGGGTAAAGCTGACAAAAAACAACAAGCACAACTTCTGTGTCATTAGACCTCAGCTATCATTTTATTTACAAACATTTTTTTTTAGTGTTGAATATAGAAATTCTCTTTAGATAACACTCTAAAGTTTATGTGTGTATGTCAGTGTATGGGGGTGGGAAGGGGGAGAGAGGGATCCTTATTCATCAGTTCTGTATTTTAAAATCTCAAACACCCATCCATCAAAATGTTATATGCTGTGGAATGATCCTCTTGTACACTGTAAAGATTTGTCACTCGAATTGGTTTAATAAAATGCTGATTGGCTAGTAGCCAGACAGGAAGTATAGGTGGGGCAACCAAACTAAGGATGATGGGAAGGAGAAGGGCAGAGTTAGGAGTCACCAGCCAGATGCAGAGGAAGCAGAAGATGAATGTACCATATTAATAAAGGTACCTCCATGTGACAGAGTGTAAATAAGAAATATGGGTAAAATGTAAGAGCTAATTAGTAACAAGCCTGAGCTATCAGCCAAGCATTTATAATTCAGAGTCAGCCTCTGAGTCAGTTATTTGGGACCAGGCAGTCGAGACAGGAAATACCTGTCTGCAGTTGTACAACTGTCATTGAATGTATTCCTCCAGTTTTAGAATGTCGATAACAAGTCCATGTCATAAAATAATTCTTTCCTATTAAAGTCAAGCCAATAGCATCCCACAAAGGAGCAAATATTCCTAGCTGTGGGTTTTTTAATCTTAAAGTTATCAAACTGCATGCATGCAGGGTTGATTTGATAGTTATGGGAAAAGACATAATAGCACTATATTGCAGTTCATTTTTTATAGTGGTTTATTCACATCCCATTTTTAGCTTATCCTTATTTCCCTCTCTACAAAGAGATGAATAACAATGCAATAGGAGCTTCTTGCAACTTGGACAAATTCCTTCAGATGAACAGTCTAGAATCTCACAAAGATATTTCAACACAAGCATATTTACACACCTATACCAGAATAATATATGCATAGGTAGGCATAATATTGTACTAATGAACTATTAAATTTATAATTTTAACCAGTATTTTAATAGTTTGAGTATATTTTCTAGTCAGTGAATTGAATTCATATAACTTAAAAAAATAAGCATCATTTCCTTTGTATTCATTTTATATTAAAATTTAGGTATTTGTTCCCTTTACAAGATTGGGTAAGCTGCCAGATAATATTTTCAAAAATACTGGACATTTTATTTCTGTTATGTGAACATTATATGAATAATTAACAAGTGTTTAGTTATTTTCATTAAGAGGATATTGGCCATCTTTCAGATTTGATGGACCCTAAGGTCCTGTATTTGTACCTGAATCTTGGAACTCTGGATTCCTAAAGCTGTTTCTTGGTGTTGCCACTCCGCTGTTGACTTCATCACTGTCTTATGGTGCTATAGATGGCTAGGAAAAACCATTTACCAAGGTCACCTTGTCTAGGTCACCTTAATAGCTTTGACTGCGGCAACTTGCAATTTTAATTTGTAACATATTTAAATTCATGGAACTTTATATTTCACATTTTAAGAAAAGTACCATATTCAGATCATGTATTTTCAATATCTATCTTAAAATGTGGTATTTAGTAGTACACTGTAGTAGAAATTCACAATCAGAGGTGCTGATGAAATAACCGTTCCTAGAACAGTTGTAGATCATATTTTTAAAAAGCATAGGAAGTTGTGTTTGGTAATTAATGGTATGTGGATAAAATGAATAGTGTAATAATCTTAACTTAGATGTACTTTGTTGCCTAATTTCATATTTATCAGTTACTTTTATGTAAGCCAAAAGAAACACCTAAGCCAGTTGGGAAAAAATTTCAAAATGCATCTATGTATGTACAAAGTCATCATCATTTAAGTAAACTATACTGTTTTTTTCTTTTTCATTAAAGTATAATTAAAGTATTTAATTTTTATTCATAATCTCTTCAGATGATTGTGTTCTTCAGTCTTCATATCAGAATTTTCAAATTCTCATTTGACTTGATAACTCCTATCAGCCACTAAGAATGTAACATTCTGTTGCTGAGAGAAAGGCACCTCTGCCTGTCACAATCCTGACTGTCGAATTCCTCATCTGACTTTGTTACCTTTTTCTCAAAGGAGGTAATGGATATGAAAATGGTTTCCATATAATCTTCGTTTCCTGAAATCACCCTCAGTTTCTGTGGCTCTGACTTTTCTATGTTTCTATGTATTTGTGAACTAGGGTTGAATTGTGTTCCATTCAAGATGAAGGCATTACATTATGACAGTATATATTTTTAGAGGATACCTTAGCATCAAATGAGTTTTCCAGATCCTATCCCTCCATTAACATCTCAGCACCTCTGTCATGACTTTTTTCACAGTGTCACTGCAGATGGCAGCACATTAAACATTTACAGAACTCTCACATCTGACATGGGGAAGTATACCTGTGTTGCTACTAACCCCGCTGGAGAAGAAGACCGAATATTTAACTTGAATGTCTACGGTAAATATGAAATGCCACCAAAAGTTTTGACTTTGCTACCTTAAGAATCCGTTAATGGGCCACAGGTGACTGGAACATTTCTCTGAAATCTAGTATCAATGATATTTCCTTTTGGGATACAAAGCAGAAGCAGGACCAGTTACAATGCCAATGATTTGAACTCACGTGTCTTCTCTCTCACTCACTCTGTGCATCGCATAGTTCCACCTAAAATCAGAGGTAATAAAGAAGAGGCAGAGAAACTGATGGCTCTGGTGGACACGTCAGTAAATATTGAATGCAAAGCCGCAGGGACACCCCCACCGCAGATCAACTGGCTGAAGAATGGCCTTCCTCTGCCCCTCTCCTCCCACATCCGCTTGCTGTCAGCTGGGCAGGTTGTCAGGTTAGACTGCATTGCGTGTCGTTTCCTCAATGCTTATGGTAACAGTCATTGTCAACTCTTCCTTCACTTTTCCAGCATTTCAGAGATGCTTTTCGCTATGCTTTGACTCCTATCGTACCACACCGTTCAGTGTGTGTTTAGAAGAGGGAGGATAAGTAATGGAGAATCAAAATGGCTTTGTATTCTTATTTAAGTGCTCGTGTTTTAGTACATGTGTGCACAGTGGGTCTTGAGCGAGGAACTGTTACCAAGTTTTTGTTTCTAAGAGCTATAGCTTAAGCACAGTGGTACATGGTAAGATAGGTGAATGTTGACAATGTTCATATGATTTTCATGCTATTGTTTTTCTCTTTTAATGTGTTTGAAAAATATTCACTCTGCCGGTTGTGTTGTATTCTTAGTAGCTTGCCATGACTGCATAGTCACTTTTATACAAACAGTTGCAGTTTGATGATGATGGTCACATGCTTTATATCTAAAAATTTTCAATATAAATTTCATTCAATATTCTGTTTATAAGCCCTAACTATTTGTGTATGTTGAATGGGATTGATTATGAAATGCTGGGTCCTGTTTTGCAGGATCGTGAGAGCTCAGGTGTCTGACGTCGCTGTGTATACTTGTGTGGCCTCCAACAGAGCTGGTGTAGATAGCAAACACTACAGCCTTCAAGTCTTTGGTATGTTACAGAAATGATCCTACGACTTTCCTGCAAGTTCAGTAGCATTAAGCAACATGCCTTTAGGAACTGACTTCCTCACAGACTTGTAAATTCAACTTTCCTCTGTCAAAAATAATTGGTGAAAAATATCTCACTATTATGGAAGAATATGTTTTCTCCCTCAAAGAGTCCACATTTACTGGTCCATACTGTCTGTCAAAATTCTCTTCTAATACAGAATTAAATCAGATGTAAGGGTTTTGATGAATTTTTTGACAGTGTCACACATTTTCATAACGCATATTGCATTATGACCACTCTCATACCCCATCCTCTCATGTATCCCTATCACCTGCCTACTACTGCCTCTTCCACATCTCTTCTTCATGTTCCTATCTGATGTTTGTTTTGTGACCCACTAACTCAGCCAAAGCTCTCTGTGCAATCATGAGTTTGAAGCTATCCATTGGAACCTGGTGGACTTAGGCAGAGGGTATGCAACTGAAGATAATGGTTACTCCTCTTCTAGAATCTATCAATAGCCTATGGTTAGTGGTAACAGATAAGCCCCTAGAAGCCCCTCTCCCTTCCTTGGCTGATTGTTGACAGGACCAGACTGATTATTGACTGGGCCAGTCTTGTGTGGGTCCATGGTAGTCAACTTTAGCTCTAAGTCCATGATTAAAATGTTTGCACTGAGTCTAGAAGGTGGTATTTTCATCCCTTTGCCTTTACCTCATTTTCTAACTTCCATGTGCCCTTCCTATATCAATTTGTTTCTCTGTTGCTATCATGAAACACTGCCCAAAAGCAAGATGGAGGCAGAAACTGAAGCAGAACCATAAAGAAATGCTACTTCTTGGCTTATTCTCCATGGCTTGCTCAGCTTGCTTCCATATGCAATCAGGGCCACCTGCCTAGGGGTGGCACTGACCACAGTGGGCTGGACCTTCCTACAGCAATCATTAATCAAGGATATGTCCCACAGACATGCCCACAGGCCAATCTAGTGGAGATAATTCCTCAATTGAGGTTCCCTCTTCCCAAGTGACTATTTTATGTTGACAAACTAACCAGAATAAGGCCTCTCCTTGTGCAGTGTTCCAGATCTTAAAATGACTTGTTTAGGACTGAACCCTAGCTTATTCTCAGCAGCTTGGGCAACCATGAGTCTCTGAATTCATCACTTTTCACTCGAGGGTGAGGCTTCTCTGATTTGGACTGATCTTGAGTTTTGTCTATGGCATCGTGGTAGATGTTTAAAAGGCAGTTTGATGTAATTTAATTAAACGGCAGTCGTGAGTTCTCCATCTGAGCTTACAACCCCCTCACTCAGTGGTTTGTGACCCAGCATACAATACCAGACATGAGTCTCTGCTTATATGTAATCCAGGTGGTTGGTATACCCTACAGCGTTTGTGCCCTCTTGCATAGGTAGCATCCTGCCCAGCAAGTTGGTTTTTCTCAGTTTGGAGGATGGATTCACAGCTGAGTAGGACCATTGCTGCCTTTTCTCCCCCTGCAGCCTGCCTTGTACCTTCTAGCACCCTGAAAGCCAACCAGGAAGGAGGACACTTTCATCTCCTCTCTAGATTGCTTTTTCTGTGTTGCCTGTAGCAATATGGCCTTATGCTCTAATTCTGGTGGGCCACCAAAAGGACTGACAAGAGCCTAATTGTTAGGGAGGCCCTGGAGCCTGCCTGGCCAATTACTGTGGTGGCATCTCACTTCTGGGACTGCGAATTTTGTTTAGTACCTGCTGTTGTTTCTAGGAGCATTGTTACTTAGCCATGCAGGGTAACTCCATTCAATCTCTCTTCCATGTGGTTTTTTTTTTATTTAGATTATAGGATAGTAGCTATCTATATGACTTTTTCATATATCCTTCATTTTGGTTAATCTACCTCAGCCTTCACTCTAATCTTGTCATCCCCCAGCCCCTTTCTTGCCCAAGTCAGTCCATCCTCAGTGTTCTCCCTCTGCACTATCCCTCCCCCTTCAGTGTGTCCCCTAAGCCATCTGCCACCTGTATCCTGGACTCATGTGTACCCCATGTCAAACAAACACAACTAATGTTTTAAAAATAGTATTTAAATCCAGACAGAAGATTGTTGGTTCCTACACACAAAAAATTAAACATATTTTCTAATAATATTAGCGGTTCATTTATAGATATAAAATTTGAGTAGATGCATTTGCATTTATGGGATACTGTGGATTGCTGTTCCATATTTCTCAATTTGGAAGAACATCTCAGAACAACTCTGAGTAACTAGGAACTAAAATGTGTGATGTATATAAAACTTACTCTATTACTGTGTTCTCCATAAAGTCATTGAAAATATATTATTGAATTGTTAAAAGAACTACTGTAGCATCATAACAAATTAAGGAGACAATGCTAGCAAGTTGAAAATGTAACCAAAACATAATACACATTGAATATACATTCAACAGGAAAACAATTTTGAGGCTTCTTTGCTAATCTGTGGAAGATTAATAATTAGCCTAACCAATAAATAGGTTTCTGATAAAGCCATTAGTTTTAGTCTATGCTATGTTAAAACACATTGTTTTAGTGAATGTAGAAATAGCATAGGATTGTGCAGTTTTGAGTACTGTTGTGTAAATTCATCTCAAAGTATAATAGATATATACCTGTTTTATTTTCTGTGTAGTGCCACCAAATATGGACAATGCAATGGGAACAGAGGAGATCACAATTGTCAAAGGCAGTTCTACCTCTATGACGTGCTTTACAGATGGAACCCCAACTCCAAGTGTGTCTTGGCTCAGGGATGGCCAGCCTCTGGTGCTTGATGCTCATCTGACGACCAGCACGCAAGGAATGGTCCTGCAGCTCATCAAGGCAGAAACTGAAGATTCTGCAAAGTACACCTGTGTTGCCTCAAATGATGCTGGAGAAATCAGCAAGCATTTTGTCCTGAAAGTCCTAGGTACATATCCCTATTCTGACGAGTACAGAACATTTGAGAATTCAGTTATACTCAAGACTTAGATAATGAGTGTAATTCTTAGAAACATTCTTTATGGGGCAAACTAATGAAAACTTGACTGCATTTCTGTTTCTGTTCTGTAATCCACCTAAATTCCTCTAAAGCGTGCTGAAACCGAATGGTGAGTTGTCTTTGTTTGGAAATCTAAAAACCCCTATTCCTAAGAAATTATTCACTGGAAAGCATGATACTCCATTAATATCAGGGCTTTCAACCGTGTGTGAGTTTGTGTGTTTGCACATGCATGGGTGCACGTGTGTGTGCAGATGTGGAGGTAAGTGTGTCCGTGTAGAGACCTGAGTTCATGTTAGATACTGTCCTCAATTGTTCTCCACTCTGTTTTTTTTGAGGCAAGGTCTTTCTCTGGACCTGGAGTCTCACTGGCCATCTTGTCCCACCCAGGGACCCCCCACTCGTGTCTCCCGAGAGTTGTGGTTACAGGTGGCCACCATGCCTGCCCTGCTCTCGTGTGGGTTCTGGAGATCCTGACTCTACTCCTCATATTTGCAAAGCAACAGCTTCACCTACTGGCCCATCTGCCCAGGCCCTAAGAGATGACTTTGTAACTTTTTCTAAGAATTTAAAGCACATTTGATAATGGAAATGGGACAAAATAGGATAACACTTATACCATTATCCCAAACAGTCTTAGATTATCTGATTTTAAGATTATAGTCAAAACAATCACTTTGATTAGCCAAGTTCTAATTACTCTTGTGTACATTAAAAGGAAATATTTTAAGTTTATAATTCAACATCTTACCAGCAAAAAGCGGCATTAAGACAAATACAGTTTTTCTGTGTAACAAACATCTTGACAGTGGACAGAAAAAGAGGATAAATAAAATTACCTATATTACAATAGTCAAGTTTTTTTTTTTAGGTTTTTCTCCCAACTATGATGTTGAGGAACTGCCATACAGAACAGACTTTCACAGAACAGACATCCCCCTACTGAGAATAGCAAAAAAGAATTTTGGCAGGAGACTTGGTTTAGGAAGGGCTAGCATATGTTTTCAGAGTGTTCTGTAATCTTTCTCAGAGCACCTATTAAAATTCAATTATTTATGTGACTTTGAAAGTTGTCTTTATCCCTAGTTAAGTTTTATGATGGTGAACACGGCATGCTTCTTAGTTATTGCTGGTGCCCAGTGCTTAATATGATGTCTGACACACCAGGAATTCTTAGTGTGTGTTTGTTGGATTGAATGGAAACCAAACTAGATACTTCTAAGCTGTGCTAATGGGAATTTTAACCAGAGAGGGAGGCAGAACAATATGTGAATAAACCTAATGAGGTGCTCTGGTCTATCTGAGTCTTCAAAAGGGAAAGGTGGTGGCAGAAGAAATTTTTCCAGGCTATTTAGAAATGTAAAACAACATGAAATTGTTTGAAGTTGTGTAATTGAGCTAGACAGGTTACAAATCCCTACACATCAGTTTGCCAACATGAGTAACAATGGATGAGAGTATGAGCAGTCTTCACTACTCACATATTAAGTATTAATTGTTATATATATATATATATATATATATATATATATATATATATATATATATATATATAATATGTGCTGGGCATGTTGCTGTATGCCAATTATGAAGGCCTACTATGTGATCCACTGAATGTCAGGCAGTTGAATTATCATTGATTAAAAAAGATAAGAATTCAGCGCTCAAATTCCTCTATCTGGAGTGAGAGGCAGAGAAACTGAAAACCTAATTATTTTTGGTTATGGTGAGGGTCATATGGTTGACATAACACTCTGTGGGGCAGTAAGTTTCAAATTAGATCTTCCCATGTATCCATCTGAGCCTGGCATGGTGGGACTGTAGCGGTGAGGCCGGGTTGAAAATTTCTGCTTGTTTCACCTGTAGGTGATAGAGCTTAATTGTGCATTTGTACTCATGAAAACTGAGTATGAGTGGGTGAGGTGAGGCGGGGTGAGGAGAAGGCATCTGTAAAGGGTCTTGACAACATCCTAGGGAGTTTAGACTCACTAAAAAACAAGGGTAATTTTAAGCAGGAATATGCTACTTAGACAGTCCCTCTGGTGAGAGTAAAGAATAGATTGAAGAAGATGCCATGTTCATGCAGGCCTGAAAACATGAGGACCTGGTCTGCCTGTGACAATGGAGAGAGAATCCAGAAGCAGAATCATAGACAGAAACATCGCTGCAGCAAATAAAGGCGGGAACAGCAAGGATGCTTGCCCTCCAGGACAAAGGGTTTACAGGATAACGCTTCCGTGAAACGGAAGCATTACGATGAGATGATAAAGATGAGAAGCATCAGCATCTGCTGAAAACCAATCCCATTAAGCTCTGCAAAGCTCCTCAAGTGGAGCAGCGCCACTTCTCAGCTTGCAAATGTCTCCACTTGGGGGACTGCTGCACTCAACTCTCTGCATGTGGTGGGATTTCTCAGGATCTACTAGAGGTTTTGAAAAAGAACACTGTGCCTCGAACACTGAAAGCAAGAGAGGACATCAAACACTGTGAGGCTGTGAGTTTAGCAGGACCCAGGATGTCCCGGCCAATTAGGAATTTTTCACAATAGTGCATCTCTCAACCCTCATCCGAGGAGCTTATCTTTGCAGTAGAAGGTGATTAATACAGAGATCCACAACTACTAAACATGCAGAAAATAGCAGACCTTGGAGTTATCAGGTCTCAATGAGACCACTCTTACACAGCCATTCCCCAACGCCGCAAGAATTGTCACAGAGAAGGGTCAGACAGAATGTGAGAGACAGAGGCAGTGAACATCTGAAAAAAAAAAAAACTACCGGTATTTGATGAACATATCAAGGCCATTGCATACATGAGTTTGCAGAGTCTGTGACCATGTGCATGAGACCTGCACAGGATCAAGCCTGGCAAAATCCCAGCATGGCTAGGAGAGACTCGTGAAGTTCCAGCTCCTAGCTGAGGAGCTGTTGGCAACTGATGACTGATGGAGAAAAGAAAGTCAGTTTTCCTCAGGGATGTGATGCCTGAGAGGCTACCCATGCTCCAGTGGATTGCCTTTAGCCAGTGCACTTACAGGCAGACACCAACTGGACTCAGCGGGTCTGAAAGCAGAACATGAGAAACTGAGAGTTAAGGTGCAGGGGAGAGTGTGAAAGAAATTAGAGAGAGGGAATGGGGGTTTATCTAATCAAAATGCATCATGTGTTTGTAAAAACTTCTCCAACTTTAGATAAGTTAAATAAAACTCAAACGTCTATATAAATCCTAAAAGAGAGCTCCAGTTTTATCTTCTAGAAATGAGAAATCATTACAAGTTGTAGCAAGTACAATAACATAAATAAATCTTCCACTTGAAAAGAGCAGTCTGGCAATAAAGAGTCAAGATGGATTAAGTCAAGAATGGATTCTGAGAACAGTGTGTTATTAGGAACTGTGGTGTTGGCTATTAAGAGCCGTGTGGACATGGTGACACATGCCAGACCAGGTTTGTCATTGTCAGGCTTCCTGACTTCATTCTTCCTCCTATCACAATATGGTTTTTCAAAACTAAATGTGATTCTAATATTTCCTAGCTTGAGATCTGTCTTGGGTTTGAATAAGATCTGAACTCGTTTCTGTGATGCAGAGGCAAGCCCGGGGCCCTGAGCATGTTGGACAGGAGCTGTCCCTGGGTGGCACCCTCAGGCCTGTGAACAGTGGCTTTTCTCACTAAGTGAGATGTCTAAGGGGTGGCCATTGTTGCACTGGGTGGGCAGTCGAGATGTTTGCCCTTCTTCTGAGTGTCACATCATGGTCAATCTGTGACCTTACAATGTCCCCTCACCTCCAGTAGAGCTCAGCCCTGAGTAGAGCAGGACAAATAGGAAGATAATCTACAAGGAGCTGTGTCTTCATAGACTTTCTTAGAAGCTCCATGAAAAGCACATAAACCTCACTGGTCAACAGTGCTACACATATCATTCCATCTAATATCCACCAAATGACTTATAATATTTACCACTTTGCTAACCCTAACAAAACTGGGGTCACTTAAAAAGCAATTAATAGTAAAATCATGCTGGGTAGATAAACGGGACATCTATATAATGTCCCCTATCCACGAGGCTTAGAATCATGGGAAAGTTGTTAGAAGATTATAAAAGCTAGGGGTTATGGAAGACTGGGGCAAGATGGTGGCTTCTGGACCATTTCAAACTCGTGGCAGCTGTGGTTGCCTGCACAAGACCTGCACAAGAGAATGCCAGTCAATATTCTGGCATGGGGAGAAGAAAAATCATACGAACCTCCACCCCTAATGGAGGAGCTATGAACAGTTAGTTGATGGCTGCTAGGGGAATGAAAGTTCTCTTCAGGGTTGTGGTCACTGATAGATTTATCATGCCCAGTGCATGGCCCCACACCCGTGCATGCATGGGTGGCACTAATTGGACTCAGTGGGTTATATATAAATAAAAGAATGAGAGTGAAGCTCAGAGGAAGATGTGAGGGGGTCCAGGAGGAGTGGGAAGGAGGGGGGGGTCAAATATGATCAAATTACACTGTAGATATTTAAGAAACTCTCAAAGAATAAATTTAAGATGTTATATTAAAAACCAAGGTCACAAGAGATGCACACGGCAGTTAAGACATGGTTTTACAATGATAATAGTAATGGTAAGAATAATAATAACGGGGAGGAGGGAGAGGTACCTACAAACAGAAAGAAAGATGCACCAGCTACCATAAACAGTATTGTAGCTCAGATTATAGTGATGGAAATAAGAGAAATTACATTTCTTCTGGAAATAATTGCAGATTGTTTTAACTTGGTTGTGGGTTTCATATGTGGCATTGATGATGTGATTGTATCAAGGGTGAGTCTCAGTTTCCATGCTGTGTGACTAAACGATTAGTAGACCCATCACACAAGTGCAAAGAATACTAGAAAAGGAACCAAAACAGCTGTCTGAGTGCCAGCTAAATCTGGAGTGTTTATGTGAAACGTAGACATGGAGCTGTTTAGCTGATGATAGTATTTATTGTTTTAGGGCTCAAAATTGGGACTTAGACAGGAAATACAAATTCTTGAGTAGTCAGAGTGGAGACAATTCCCACTCTTTCCTGAGTATAAGACACATGGGGCAAGTACAAAGTAGAATAGTTGGCCTTCACCTAACACATGTTAACATCTGTAGAGTAGAGTTTGAAGCAGTAGGAACCATGTTGGTATTGGTGCTGCCTTAACCCGGTGACCACAACCTTTTCAGCAGGAAGAGATGGCTAATGAATCTTTCTATCTATATGACTGGCATATAGCAAGTAATAAATAAGAATAAATAATGAAGAATTGATTTTAGTCAACTAGAGAGCCAAATTAGTGCTTTTGCCTCTTACGAGTACCATACTATGGAATGGAAAGAGAGTGGAGAGTTCACAAAACAGGATTTGGTTTTTACAGGGAAGCTGCATGTCACTCACAGAACCTTGATGATACCTCAGCGAGGTCAGGTAGAGGGTGGTGACTGTATCAAATGACAGGACCCGTTGAAGGAGAGAAGTAACCTAATATGAAGTTCAGGTCTCATAGAAGTGTATTAAGGTAGATAATTTTACAAGCTTTAGAAACTGATTTTCATTTAATTCAGTTAGCTACATGGAGCCATTATAGTCTTTTAATCAGGAAAACATAGATCAGTGGCATAATGAATGTAAAATATATTTTGACAGTCGTGTGTCAGGTGGGTTGAAGTGTAAAAGAAGAACTTCTGGGATCATGATTAAGACATACAGACTCTCTGATTGGAGTCAAGAAAGAATAGATTTGCTGTGTTCTCTTATTCCAGATAGGAAAATGAGGGCTAACAAAGATTTAAAAAGGAAATTTCAACAAAATGTAAGATGTTACAATAGAGAGAGTAGTGCTCACATCTTTTTAAAGCAATTAATTTAAAATAAAACATGCACAAGTTAAAAAAAAACATGGAGGGTCTCACTGAATCTTTATAATGCTCTAAGGTATCTTATGATGCCCGTCCTCCATTTGAATGTTTGTCCAGTTCCATGAGCTAACTATTGGTGCTCAGTTCAAATCAGTCTGATATCAGGTCCTACGTTATGTATGAGTCAGAGTCTAAACTGTGTGCCTGATTTAAAACAAAAATAAAGACAAAAACCCCTCAGCTCGCCCTCGGAGCTGTCCAACATCTGTTTTGACTGCCTTCTGAACCCAAAAACCTAAAGCTCTAACTACGGAAATTTTCACTGAAAACTGGAGTGCTCATTGTAAGAAAAGTCTGTTTTTAAAGGATTAAATTTGGGAGTAGTTGAGCCAAGGATCCTTACTGTTTCTTCCCAGTGTTTAGACTCTTTAACTTTCTCTGGAGGAAGGTAATTGTAGAAGTATAAATAGTAAAAGAGAAAGCTACTCCTGCCTAGACATAACAAATATGTTCCGTGCAAAAATCACTCTCCCCAGTCTTTTGGAATCTTGCCAGCAAGAAGAACTAAGACCATCTAGGAATGATCATTTTAGTTTCTATATTCCAATTGATTTATGTCATAGGCATGTAAATTTGAGTTGAATTTTCTTTTGGAGCTTTTAAAATCAGGAATACTTTGTCAAACAACAAGTTTCTTTTTCCATTGTCTGATTCTATGTCATCAGAACCACCTCACATCAATGGATCTGAAGGACCTGGAGAGGTATCAGTAGTTGTGAATAATCCACTTGAGCTGTCCTGCATAGCTTCTGGAATCCCTGCCCCTAAAGTCTCCTGGATGAAAGATGGCCGGCCTTTTCTACAGACAGATCAAGTGCAGATTCTTGAAGGAGGGGCCATCCTTCGAATATCCAGTGCTCAGGTAAATGTCACCATTCACATGATTATTTTATCCACTTTACTTTCTTACTCCCTAGTGTATGAGGACTATTGAATAATTGTGCCTATGCCTCTGAATACATCACTGATCTCCACAGCTTTGCCAAGGGTGGATGGCCTCTATAATATCCATGATTAGGAGGAAGAAGAAGACTCTAATATAACTTTTGAAGAAAACAAGATACCTTCTCATTAACTTGAGCATGTTTTCAAACCTCCATGTGTTAATCTCTTACCCTTTTCTATGTAGTTCCTTACTAATCAGCAGAAAGCAATCCAACATATAATATGTGAGATGTCAGAAAATACTTTTTTATTTTTATTTTATTTAAGACATTTTTAATTTATTTTACATACCAGCTACAGATTCCCCCTCTCATCCCTCATGCCGCTCCCCCTGCCTCCTCCACCCCCTCAACCCCATCCCCTCCTCTGAAGGTTAAGGCCTCCCATGGGGAGTCAGCAAAGCCTGGTACATTCAGTTGGGGCAGGACCAAGCTCTCCCCTCTGCATCAAGGCTCAGCAAAGCATCCCATCATAGGTAATGGGCTCCAAAAAGCCAGCTCAGAGAGCAGTTTTGATCCCCAAATGAACTAGCCAACATGGAAGACTGAAGAAACAGTGTTTTAAGTGATAATCTTTCAGTAAAATAGAATGGTTCTTCTGGCTTACGTTTAAAGAAACTGATCAGAAATATCAACATGTTAAAAATAAGTCTAGGATATATTGTAAATATTTTTCATATTAATAATAAAGGCAAACTTTATATTACAAAGATTGTTCATCAGAGCCCTAATGCCTTCATTTGTAAATTTCAGATAAAGTAATAATGAAAATAATAATGATAATAATAATAATAAATAACATCAATTGCATATTCTGGGGAGTCCAAAAGATAATGGGGCATAATATATTTGTGTTGGTGCCATAGAAATACATTATATAACAACAAAAATTAGGTAAAAGAATTAGAATTCTTGCTACTGTTATAATTGTCATTCTGTGTGACGTAAAATAACAAATTATTTACCTGTTTTTTGTTGTTGTTGTTTACTTTGAAAACAAGATAAGGGGAAGCAAACTGGATGAAGAGAGAAATGAAGATGTGTTTTCCACTCTGTTGGTATTATGTTAGGCTTGGGGCCCTGTTGTACTCTTCACACTTCTGACCATTCTGGTGGAGGTGCGGAATCTTCATTTCCAGCACATAATCTTGAAAGAGGCACAGCAACTCACACTAGTGAGTAATGGAGCCAGTGGACCTTAGCATAGCTCACCCTCAGTGTCACAGAGATATACCTTCTTCCTTGCGAACATTCTGAACATAACAGGAACCCAAAAAGGGCAGGTTAAACCTTCAAACCATGCACTGAATCAAAACCCTTTAAGAACTTCCCCTCTGCCTCAAGGAAATAAAATTTTGTGCAAGATGCCACTCGATGTGAGACAAACAAGCCGCTGGAAATAGCATTGAGATGGGAAATGAAATGTGACCAAGTCTCAAGCTTGCCCCTGCTTCTGCTATTCCTGTTGTCTTGTTGGCACTTTGTGCACACCTCTTACAGCATTTCTTACATTATAATTCTGAATTTTGTCTTTCAACGGACTCCTTGGCTGTATATCGTTATACCTAGCACATAATGGCTGCTTTGCAAATTCCGAATTGAGTGGTATAGACGTTAGTTTCCTGAATTACCTTCTATCAAAAACTAAGTCTGTGGCTTGCTCCAAGGCAAGAGATGTCCATCCTATAATCAAACACATTTGTCCAGCTTTGTCACGACACTTTCTTCTCCTGAAGCATAGCACATGTCAACAACTCTCCAGTGTATCTACTTATCATATTCCAAGCCTATTATCAGCAGAGCACACTTCAACCTCTAGCCATAAATAATGACTCTGGGTATACAGAAAGAAACAAGTTGTTGGGAAATACTTCCTGCTGGAAGTGATGTTTGAGTAGCCCCCAATGATGTTCAAGTTTGGCAAAACTGGAGACAAGTGAAAAGAATTTTATCCATCTGGAATGAACAAGAGTTGACAGAGAAGAGTTAAAGGTTTTTAAAGAGATGATGAGAAAAATGAAATGTGGTTCTCTAGAAAATGATGTGTGCGTGTGTTTGTGTGTGTGTGTGTGTGTATGTGTGTGTGTGTGTGTGTGCAATGTGTCTCTGTGCGTAACACATGCATGGGAGTGTGCAGAGCATGTGGAGGCCCACGTCAGATGTTTAGTGTCCTTTTCTGTCACTGTTCACATTATTGGCTTGAGATGTGTCTGTTACTGAGCTGTGAGCTTGCCTTTTCAGCTAGGGTAGCTGACCAGAGAACTCTCAGGATCCTCCACAGCTCAGCTCCCCAGTGCCGAGGTAACAGGCATATGCAGCCACTTGTGGCTCTTTAAATAGCTGCTGGGATATGAACTCAGGTCCTCATGCTGTCATGGCTGGTGCTCTTCTACACGACGTTATCTCCCTTAGTCTCCATTTCCTAATTCTTAATCAAAGGCATATGTGAACGGTTATCTAAAGTATTTTTAACCATTTTTTTTCAAACACTCTAGTCTTAAATTTTTTCCAAAGGAATGTGGGCAACCTAACAAAAATCTTTTTCACAACCTGTAAAGTCAATTTTGAATATAAGAATTTTTAAAATGCCAATATTCTGAGAATGTTTAAGTTGTAAAATAAGTGAGATGGCTAGGGCTTTCCCTACATTTATAAAATACGCTTTTGTTAATAGTAAGGTCACCTGTTTGCCAGAATAATATCTCCAGATGTGGTGTCCATGCATACAGATGTAAACCAACTTCCAACATAAAACATTCATGAGAATTTTTTAGTAGTTGGTTCAGATTTGAGCCAAGTAGATCCTGTTGTCAAACTGTAGTGTATCAGCATGTATCTCAATGACAGAGTCAAGATGTGGTATTAATTTGTTTGGTTTAGTTATCTTATGTTTTGTTATTTTATTTTATTTTATCATATGCTTTTATAAATATACTACATTTCCTTCCAGAAGAGAGTAATTGAAATTTATGGTCTGCCACTTGAACCTGTACATGTGTATTTCCTCAAATTTAATATTGAGCATCTGATCTACCATATTTGGCACTAGATCATTTATAAGCATACATAGACATACGTAAATATATACTTATATATGCCTTTTTGATATTCTTGTATAAGTTTCCAAAATTCCTTTAAACATAGTTGTATGCATAACAGAGATGTCAGCCAATGTGCAATATCAAAGCACTAACCATAATGATAATGTTAGTTTTATCTGTTGCACTTCCTCGTGTTATTTTGCCTTTATTGGTAAGCATACTAGTTCTAGTGAATTTTTATTTCCATCACCAACACTAGCATGTTAAGAGTCTATAATGTATTTGTTTGGGTTTTGTAGGTGGAGGATACAGGAAGATATACCTGTCTGGCATCCAGTCCTGCAGGGGATGATGATAAAGAATATTTAGTGAGAGTACATGGTAAATTTTGTGATTTGTGTTTAATCCACATGCAAACCTAGTTAGAAACTATGGCAGAGAAGATCAGGCTATTTCACAGCACAGCATCTGTCTATAAATTGAGAAATATGTATTCTATAAATTTTATTATTAATAACGTGCTCTTTGGGATGTAGTTCAGTGATGTTTTATGTTATTTGTCTTGATTTTACACAAACAATTCAAATATGTTTATTTAAAAATAAAAGAATATGAATTACAATAGGGAAGAGATAAAAAATAACCCTTAGTCTTACCACACAAGGATACAGTATTTTTCATGTGAACATTTTATTGCAACAACGTGATCAAATCTAGACATAATAGCATCCACCTGTCACCTCAGCTTCTAGGGAAGTTCAGTGGAAAGATTGCTTGAGCCTAGACTTTGCAGCTGGCTGGGGAAACATGGAAAGATTCTAAATATCAAAAAAGAAAGTGATAGTAGAGAACACAGAATTTAATTTACTTTCTGTCTCACTTAATGGTGTGATGAACATTCTTATGTTAATAAATATATTTTATAGCATCATTTTTAGGATTGCATGTTGCCCTATATCTGACTCCCTGTTGGCGGATATTTAGGCAGTTCCTGCCTTTTTATGTATACTTGGAAGTTTTCTGTAATACACTTATTTGTTTACCCATGCATGCATGTGCACATAGACACTTTTAAGGATTTTGGAGATCACAGCCTTGTTACTTTCAAGAAAGTTTGTATTAACTAGACCCTTTTGAATATGACTTTTATATATAAATTTAAATCATCTTTCCTGGGAAGGAGTGTTTGAAAACTAAACAGACGTTTAATTTTCAGAGCCTAAATGTCTAGGCATGCAGATGATCTGAAATTGAAGTATTCCTGGTATCCCTACTCAAAACATAGACCTACCTAAGTAAATCCAAAATATGATTTACGAAGAAATATATCTGTGTAAATCAATAAAAATGGATGCATTTCTTTGTATTGTCATGGATAGTTCCTGATTTGGTCATTTTTAATACTCAGGGGAAAGTATTGCCCAGTGTAGATGCTGACTGAAGGATGCCTATGGCAGTCCATTTCCTTATCACGTGTCAAATGGTGGTAATAATGTAGTTACCTCATTATCCATGTCATTGTTGGAAAGACTGCATTGTTTAATTGATTGAATGAATTAATTTAATTAAAATATTTCATTATTTAATTGATGAAAGAGCTAGATAATAAAGATCCAGTTTGTTAACTATCTGAACTGTAAATTGAATGACTAACAATGGAAGTTCCTGCCTTTTATCATATAGGAAACCTAACTGTTGTTAGACACTGATAGATTGTTTACATCCAGTTTATCAAATGCACTTGATATTGTGTTCCCATGCTTAGTGCCTCCTAATATTGCTGGAATGGATGAGTCCCAGGACTTCACTGTGTTAAGGAACAGACAGGTGACATTGGAATGCAAATCTGATGCAGTGCCTCCGCCTGTGGTCATGTGGCTCAGAAATGGGGAGCGGTTACAGGTACCTTCTGCTTGCCTCCACAGATTCATTTCTAAAAGGCAAAACAGTTGAGGGGCCTTTGCTGAGTAGTCAAACTCCAATCACTTCCGGTTAATAGTTAGTCTCAACCGTACAGGCAGGCACAGGGGGCCTCAGTCAACCGCCTTCCTGTTCTAGTCTTTGCTCAGTAGTTGATTTGGCTGAAAACACAGACATTTCGACTCATGACCCTCTGGAAACTGACACATGGTTGTATCTCCCGAAGCCCATAGATTAAAGTCCAAATTAAACTCTCAGCTCTTTGTTTAACTAAAAGGCTAGAAACCATCAAGGGCTCGGAAGAACTGGTCTACCATGTCTGCAGGATGGAGCTGTTACTGAATTTCCCTGGTTAGAATTTGGGCTCAGGAGTGACTGACACATCTATAATATCCCCACCTCCAGGTCTCTGGGTCCAGAATCATAAGGAGCAGTCAAAGATTCTCTACAGCTCCCTACACTTAGGTGATGCCTACCACCAACAGAGCATCAGCTCAGGATTCTCACCAGCCATTTGCAGCCAAAGGAAAGCTGACTTTGAAGGCTTTGTTTATCCTATTCTGGTAGTTACTGGCTTTGAGAAAAAGTCATAACGGAGAGAAGTGAGAAAGGCTTGATTTGAATCATCCAACCTGCCTTGCTTGTTTAATGGAATTGGAGGCACTGTACCCTTGATTCACCCCCAAATCACTGAAACCATGAAAAGGACTTTAGTTATTACATGAACAAAACTTGTCAGATGACAAGTCTGTGGCTCATTCTTGTTCGTTTTGCTATTATAAAATATTACTTGTGTTTGGAGAGTGCTTGCTGTTCTCTCAGAAGACCTGAGTTCAGCTCCCAACACCTATGCTGGGTGCCTCACGACCACCTCTAACTCAGGCTCCAGAGATCCAGTAATCCCTCCAGGCCTCCACAAGCACCCTCACACACATGCACATAGTGCATGTACCCTCTTATACACGCAAATACATGCACACACACACACACACACACACACACACACACACACACAAAAAAAAAAACCCTCTAAATAAAATAATGTTTTATTTTATTTTACTGCCACTTTGATGATAGATTTTACTTTCTGAATTCAGGCAACACCTCGAGTAAGAATCCTGTCTGGAGGGAGATACTTGCAAGTTAATAATGCAGATCTGGGAGACGCAGCCAATTATACCTGTGTGGCCAGCAACATCGCAGGAAAGACGACAAGAGAATTTATCCTCACTGTAAATGGTAAGGAAAATTACTGTTTCACAATTTGATTATTTCCCCAACAGTACTAGAAGAGATAATGTTCTTCTGGAGCTTACTAAATGAATCCTTGGTCATGCTATTTACTTGGAAAGAGCACCCAGTTGGACTGATATTAGATCTGTATTGCAAATTAATTCAACTTCAAACTGTAGATCTAGAGGTATAATACAACATCATACACACACACACACACACACAGAGAGGCACACTTTCACACATACACACCCACACACACATGCATACAAGCACACACAGAATGATTAGCAGATCCAGATGGTCGGCACCATCCAGCTGAGAGGAAACCATCACACTACATCTGTGTCTGACAAATGGCCCATCATTTAGTTTGCCTTTATTGGTGGTGACTTGATAGCATACTGTACATATGCACAGTGTTACAGTTTCCTTAAACACTGTCACACTACTGTAATTTTCTTAAATATGCGTATCTAGGTGCCAAAACTTTCCAATATTCAGGAAGATATGTAGATTTCCCTCCATAACAATCCCTTTGGATTTTAACACAAGAAATTTTACAGCATACTGGATGACCCACACAACTAATATCTCTAATACTAAAATTAAAGTGCAGGCTTTGTATTCCCACATGAACTCTATGATTAATAAAATGCCTGTTCTGGGACTCGCATGATTAACCACAGATGTGCTTTTCATTAAAACAGCCCACTTTCTGTTCTTTATTTAAAGTGAAGCTGTTCCAGCATTAACATTCTTTGACCGTTATTTGGCTAAAGAGAAATAAGAAATATCAACTTTAATTTGCATCAGACCCAAGCTGAATTTTACTCACGCTTCTCTCACAGGGATTTAAATCAGGGATTTAAATTCTCCCCATTTACTCTTTATTTTCAAATGCAGGATGTCTTGAGTAAGACTTCAAGAGTTAGACTTTAATTCTATTTATTCTAACCTAGATTAGTGTAGACAAAGCTAATCACTTCACTTAAAGTTCTCCTTACATCTCCAGATTCTTAGCGAAGGCTGAGTTATTTATTTTAACTAGATTTCTGTTTGTTTTTTGTTCAGTTCCTCCAAGCATCAGTGGTGGTCCCCAGAGTCTTGTCACTCTCTTAAATAAATCAGTTGTACTGGAATGCTTTGCTGAAGGTGTGCCAACCCCAAGGATAACATGGAGAAAGGATGGGGCTGTGCTAGCTGGGAGCCATGCAAGGTAACAGTTCTAAAAAGGGAAGAAAAATGCTGCCATGAGAAATTGAAATGTGAATCTTCAAAAATTTTTTTCTAATGCATTATTTTGGTCTTATTATGTTTAGAATTAATATTTTCATCCTAAGATGAGAATCAAAATTTAGTATTTTACAAGCATAATTCCTTTGATTATAATCCATCAAGACCACAGGCCTGCTGCTACACACCTTCACACTGCATCCTGTCCCTCCTCCAAGGGGGCACTGTAAATATGTGTCACCTGAAACAGAAAAAGACTCACAGTAGATTTTACCAAGTCTTTAATGTTTATCTGAGTCATAGTGTAAGTAATTGAAAGCAGTTGATTAAGAAGGATGTGTCTTTAATCTGTCTCATAGATACTCCATCTTGGAAAATGGATTCCTTCAAATTCAGTCAGCACATGTCACAGATACCGGACTGTATTTGTGTATGGCGACCAATGTGGCTGGAACAGACCGTCGGCGAATAGATTTACAAGTCCATGGTAAATACACATTTACAAAAAAAACATCCAGGCTTTGGGTCAAACGTTTTTGTTTTGTTTTTTATTTGTTTATTGTAACTGAAACTAGGTCAGCTCATGAGGACCTGGACCGTAAAGGCTAAGTAAGCATATTCCACTGCATTGTGAACAAGACAAGACCCATGCTGTTTCTTTAGGGTGGGTTATATCACCATTGTGCAGCTTGTGACACTGCTGTGGCTTAGTCATATGGCAAGCCACTAATGACAAATTTCAGGTTATCAGAAATACTTTGCCATGTGCTGGGTATGTTTCCCTCTTATTATTGTTTTCTCTGTTTTTTATTTTTTAGTTCCTCCATCTATAGCTCCTGGTCCTACCAATGTAACAGTAACAGTGAATGTCCAAACTACTCTGGCTTGTGAAGCTGCTGGGATACCAAAACCATCAATCAACTGGAGAAAAAATGGGCATCTTCTTAATGTGGATCAAAATCAAAATTCATACAGGTAAGATTAATTCATTTATTTTAAATATTTTTTTTCATTTCCAGCTGGCATGATTGTACACAGTTATTGGTACTATATGATATTTCAATACATTTATATGATGCATAATGAATAGATCAGGATATGGCAGATCTGTCACCCCATACATGCATACTTCTCTGTGTTGAGAACATTAAAAGCCCTTTCTTACAGCCATTTTGAAATGCTTGGGTAATTACCATCAGACACATTCCTCTGTGCACCGCACACCTGTACCACCTTCATTTCATCCCCTCCACCACATCCTTCTGTTAGCCCAGCTCTTCTGTGCGCTTTTTTTCTGAGACAAGGTTTCTCTGTGTAGCCTTGGCTGTCCTAGAACTAGCTGTGTCGGTAGACCAGGCTGGCCCTGAACTCGAACTCACAGAGATCCACCTGCCTCTGCCTCCCGAGTGCTGGGATTAAAGGCGTGTGTCACCACCGCCTGCCCTCAACTTTTTAATCTTCAATACATAATGAGAACAAACAGAACCTTTTCTGTGTCTGGCTACTTTCACTTAGCATAACGCAGTAAAGATAACTCCATTGAAAAATCCAACCTAACATTTAGAAACATTTTTTTAATAACCAACATTTTAACCCCATCAGTGGGGTAATAAGTATATAAAGAATGAAGAATTGGCCAGTTGGTAGAATATTTTTCCTTTAATATGGAATTGGATTTCCAACCTATCTTTTTTTTAAATAAAAGGTGCAAATTTTCTGTACACAAGCCCTGTGTGGCTGTTAGTGGGGTCTGTAGGCATGTTTATCCTAGCTTCTTTGTTCCGTACTCTCTACAATTTTATAATGGCAATGGCTATGGACATCCATTGTGTAAAAGACAAACTGTTATGTAAAAGTCAATCCAAGCTTTAGTTGTAAAATGAAAAGCAAGTTGAATGCCTTGAAATATAATGTAGATGTTTGGCTGCTTGGGTAGGTGGTAGCAAAGAGCATTTTCTCCAATTCTTACACTCTTCAAACTTTCCTGCCAGAGCTTACAATATGGCAGTGTGTGTTTTTTAAGGACTAGACTTTAAGTCACTGAGAATTTCTGATGGTTTAAGGCAGCAACATCCCTTACCTCAGTTCAGCTAACAGTTATCTCGTCAAAGGATCTGCCAGAATGTTAACACCAGGTGCTCTCACAGTGATACTTCGACAAGAAGTAATTGTGATTGACAAGGATATAGGAAACAAAGAATAATTCCACTGAAAGTCTGTCAGCTCTGTCTTTCTCGTCCTTTTAGCTTTTGGCATTAGACTCAGTGGTTTAAAAGTCATTTGTGTGGAAAATGCATAGGAAGCATGAAAAATACACTTCCATCAAACCAAACCCACTTCCTTTTTCTTTCTCCATTTTCGAGTGTGCATGTATACACATATATACTATATTTACATATATATGGGTACATGTGATAGGGGGTATCCCAGGTGTGCAGACAGAAGCCTGAGCTGATGTCAGGAATTCTCCTCAGTAAGTAAGATTATTCACTGTCTCAGGTCTCTCAATCAAATACATTTACCTATAGCTATTTTTGCTATACAGCTTATTCTGGGATCCCTCTCTATTCTTGCTAGCTAACTTACTCTGGGATCCCCATATATTCTTGCTAGCCAGCTTATTCTGGAATACTCATCTATCCTTGCTGTACAGCTTATTCTGGGATCCCTGTCTATTCTTGCTAAACAGCTTACTCTGGGACCCCTGCCTTTGCCTTCCAATTCTTGGAATTAAAGGTGAGCCACTGTGTCCACTTGGAAGTTTGTGTGGATTACTGTGGATCTGACCTCTGGTCCTCACATCTGAGAAGCAAGCCATTTAACCATTGAGCGATCTCCCCTGCCCTACGCCAAACTATTTCTATTCCAGTATCACAGAGTTTGAAGAAAACTGATACTCTAACTTAAACTTACATTAAGTCTGATGTGTGTGAATTATTCTAACCCTCCCAAACATTCATTTTTATTTTTTATTATAAATTAACAAATGATTACCAAGAGATTCATGGAGATACATATATTACACATGTTAAATATATGCATTACATATATGCTATGTGCATATACCACTTGTATATACATATACATATATATAGCATATATGTCATACACACACACACACACACACACACACACACACACACACACACAGAGTACATCTCCAAAGTAGCATGACATATGAAGAGGTGTGTAAAGCAGGGAAAAGAGTGAAATAATAGACTTCATATAAGTAACCAAATATCTACCAGCAAAGTTACTGATAGATTTTAAGATGCTTTATGTGAAGCATTTCAGATGGATCCAGGGACACATTCTATGCTATTAAACAGTGACTGTCAATAGATTTTGTCCAATAGGAGAAGCAGTGGTGATTATGATACATGTATTCAGAAAATGCAAGATTCGGCATTCAGGAAGCTGTTTTTCACTAACATAAAGTTTAGATCCTTTACCATATAAAGTTAAGTTTTGACGTGCAAAATTTGCATCAGGCAAATGGTGACCATTTAACATGAAGGAGGCACTCTTTCCCTCAGCTAATCTCGGTACCTCACTATACCGTCTGCAGAACGCGTGGACGCCGATGTATGGAATCTCACGTCTGGAATCTCTCTTCTAGGCTCCTTTCTTCGGGTTCCCTTGTAATTATTTCCCCCTCCGTGGACGACACTGCCAGTTATGAGTGCACCGTGACAAGTGATGCTGGAGAGGACAAGAGAACCGTGGACCTCACTGTCCAAGGTAGAACTGGCCGGAAAGTAGATTGAATGACAGATCCTGCTGTCTTTTCGCCAGACAGCCTTTTTATACCTACCTGACACCTACTCTGTGAGCATCAGGAAGAAGAGGGACAGAATGGCTTCGGGAATGTGTAAGAGATGGAGTAGAGATGTGTGGTTTTCTCTTCTTGCTGTTTTAGTTCCTCCTGCCATAGCTGACGAGCCTACGGATGTCCTGGTTACCAGAGAGGCCCCGGCAGTCATGACCTGCACTGCTTCCGGACTTCCGGTTCCCTCGATTCACTGGACCAAAAATGGCATAAGACTGCTTCCCAGAGGAGATGGCTATCGGATTCTGTCCTCAGGTAACAAAGCACATTCTGTGAGTTCACCCTCACTGATTGGAGTAGTTAGCAATGGCCAGCCTTGCCCAGCCTTTTGTTACAACATAATGAAAATGGGGCGCGGGGGGGGGGAAGCCTTTATTCCTAAAAAGCAATTATGGTAAGAAGGGGAAGTAGGTTTTTTTTAAAAAAAAAAAAAAAAGAGCCTAGAAACAAAACACAACATGTAATATCTAAAACTGGTCTAATAAGCATGGTCCTGTGTACACTAGACTACAGACTTAGCAGATTCTCTCCTTACCTGAGAATCACACTTCTTCCACTGACCAATTGAAATGTTTATTTAAAAACCATGTAGTGCCGAAGACAGAATTGTGCTACCTTGAGACTATATGACTAAAATGAACTTCTTGTTTTAAGGTTCATTTAACTTAGCAAACAGTTTTGGTGCTAAATACTGTAATTTACTTTTTGACAATTGTAATAGCCATTCTTTGTACAATTTATAGTAGTGAGGGAAAATGATTTAACTAAATGAAAATATAGGGGCTTTTCACTGAAAATAGATCTTGTCCTAAGCAGACACACCAGAGACAGATTGGGTATCAACTCATCCTGAGATTTCAGGAGTGTGTGTATATTGTCCTAAGAGAATATATGTGTTTCTTTAATATATGGGAAGTAATAGGACATTAACACTCAGCATATAGCTTTTGGTTTTAAGGCAGAATATTTTGGCTATCTCAGGTAGATAAGTAGACTGGTTAGAATTCTATCATAAAACAGAAGGTGGCTACACCAATGTAATCACCAAGTTCTGTGCTAGAAAATAGTGTAGACAGCCTTGGTGCAGCTGAATGTACCAGGCTCTGCTGACTCCCCATGGGAGACCTTGCCTTGGAGGAGGTGGGAAAGGGAGGTAGGTTGTGGAAGAAGGCTGGGGAGCGGGAGGAGGGAGGAGTGGGGGATCTGGTTGGTATGTAAAATGAATAGACAATTTCTTAATAATAAAAATGGAAGGAAAGAAGGAAGGAAGGAAGAAAACAGTGTAGAACATTCTGGGTATACTTACCATAAAGTCGGCAGGATGGCCTCTGTTCAAGGCCCGTGACATCCCATCTCCCCACAGACTCCATTAGAGATGCTCACAGAGTCATCCACAGTAGCTGGAAAGTAAAGCCATTCAGATGTCCATCCGCTGGTGAACGAATACACAAACGTGGTATTGTCCACAAACAGGAAACCTGTTTGGATATAAAAAGGGATACGATATTGCACTTGCTAAAAAAATGAATGGATCTCAAAGACATGCTTACAGTGAAATTAGTAACAAAAGCAAAAAACCAGAGTGTGTGATTCCACCTTGATGAAGCGCTTAGAAAAGGCACACCTGTAGAGGCAGCTGGTGGGTGGATGTGGCCCAGAGCTGAGTTTGGAAGCTGGGAGTGACCACAAATAGACACTAGTCTTTTGGAAAGGTTTCTAAAATTAGGTTGCTGTTATCATTAATTAATTCTGCAAATATCAAAAAAGAAAACCTTCGTTAAATAGTATACTTGATGGCCTTTCTGATAAGTAAAGTGTGCATCAATAAAGCTATGACTTCAAAAGAAACACGAGAAAGACATAACTTACTGAATTCAGAAAATAAAGATACACTCTGTATTAAAAATTTTTTTCTGTGGGAGACAGAGACAGTAAGCTCCAGGCCAGCTTGGGTTACATACGAGGTTCCAGGATAGTCTGGGCTCTGAAGCAAGTTTGTCTTGTGAACCCTGTCACAAAAACAAACAGGAAAAAATAAAAATAAAACACTCTTTTTCCTATTAGGAGCAATTGAGATATTTGCTACCCAAACAAACCATGCAGGAAGATACACTTGTCTTGCCAGAAATGCAGCTGGCTCAGCGCACCGGCATGTAACCCTTCATGTCCAAGGTATGGAAGGTGGTTTGTTCACTAAAATCTTGCTGGGTGGGTGGAGTTCTTCCCCAGCATGTGCAAAGCCTGGGGCTTACCCCAAGCACCACGCACTAAAAGTTTGTTGATCTTGAAGGAAGAGATAACTATTTATTTGTGATTTTATTGTCACGTTTATTTTTAAAAGATGGTATTATGTCATAGTAACATCTTAGGAATATGTAAATATATTGTTCAATAGATGAAAATTACACATGGTTGACAAACCATGCAGAACAACCTAAAAATGTGTTTCTTCTCTGGTTTTTGTGATCTCTTTCAACAATGGTTTTTCCATCAGAGTTCTTTTACTACAGCTGCTATATAGTGAGATTGAAAGAATGTAAGAAGGCCAGTTATAGCTTTTCTTGTACAATCATCTCCCTGATGTTTGGGGACTGCAGATTTAGCACATTAGTGCTCGTCACTATAGCAGGCCATTCTGCTTTATAATAAGTAGTGCTATTCTTTTTATTGGTCGTCTTTTTGCAGACCCTCCAGTCATTCAGCCCCAGCCAAGTGAACTGGATGTCATTCTAAACAACCCCATCTTACTTCCATGTGAAGCAACAGGAATACCCAGCCCATTCATTACTTGGCAAAAAGAAGGCATCAATGTCATTGCCTCAGGTACCTACCATGGTTTTAATGTAGATTACTGCAGCATATGTAGTGCTTTGTACTTCAGAAATCTGTATGACTTTTTATAAAGTGAAAATAAAATTTCTTTTTACTCTGCTTTTGATATGGTGTAGGCAAAAGCCTTGCTGTTCTTCCTAGTGGCAGCTTGCAGATCTCCAGAGCTGTTCGAGAGGATGCTGGCACTTACATGTGTGTGGCTCAGAACCCTGCTGGTACAGCCTTGGGCAAAATCAAGCTGAATGTACAAGGTACTTGAGTAATTCATCCTCTTTGTCCTCACAGATGTGTGTAATGATATCTATCAATTGTTCATATATAATTATTATGCTTGCTCCTCCCACAGCTATCTTTACTCTTAGATTATAGTATCTTACCTTTTCCCCTAGAACCTTCCTATAGATTGTTTAACGTGTTCTTATCACACCGTATGAGAAAACTTGGACCTCCATCCTATTTTTAAACTTCTATGAAACTCTACTTGATACCGTAGCCACTTCCTTATGGCTTCACTGTCTGTGACTACAGTTACTCATAGTTAAACGTGGTTTTTAAATATGAAATGGAATATCCTAGAAAGAAATAGCCTGTAAGTTTTCAATTCTTTTGAAGAGTGCAATAAAACATTACTTTCAGCCGGGCGGTGGTGGCACACACCTTTAATCCCAGCACTTGGGAGGCAGAGGCAGGTGGATCTTTGTGAGTTCAAGGCCAGCCTGGTCTACAGAGTGAGATCCAGGAAAGGCACAAAGCTACACAGAGAAACCCTGTCTCGAAAAACCAAAAAAAAAAAAAAAAAAAAAAACCAAAAAAAAAAAAAAAAAAAACATTACCTCATTACCTTCAATGTGAAATATAAGTCTAACTAGCATATTCTTGCTTCATAAACTGAGTCTCCTCACCCAGCATCAAATGGCCTGTCACAGGACTTAGCACTTGTGATTAGGCCCCGTTTTTTTTTGACTGTTATTATTATTATTTATTATTTGTGTGTGTGTGTTTTTAAATTTTTATTTTGCAATACAATTCAGTTCTACATATCAGCCACAGATTCCCTTGTTCTTCCCCCCTCCCGCCTCCCTCACCTTCCCCCCAGCCCGCCCCCCATTCCAATCTCCTCCAGGGCAAAGCCTTCCCCACAGACTGAGATCAACCTGGTGGACTCAGTCCAGGTAGGTCCAGTCCCCTCCTCCCAGGCCGAGCTTCAAGGCAGTCTCAACTACAAAAGTTGTAATACTGACCATTCACATATGCCACCCAAACTGAACGGTATTTCCTGTGAGTGAAAAATGCTAAAGAACAGTGTGACATTTTAAGAAAGAATGGATGACAAAAGACCACAACCAGGCAGTGTATCAATTGTCCTTCTTTGTCTTGGGCCATTATTAACCTCTTACTGCACCCAAGTTATAAATTAAACTTTGTCATAAACATATATATAGGGAAAACATGGTGTGTATGAAATTCTGTAGTATCATCCATTTCAGACATCCACTGAGGGTCTTGCAATATATCTACTAGGAAAGTAGAACAAATGTGTTTGTTCTTGTTCATGGTAGCATATTCAGTAAGATTATTTTTAGATTTATTTCATCTTTATGTGTGAGTGTGTGTCTGCCTGTCTGTCTGTCTGACTGACTGTCTGTCTCTGTCTGTCTGTCTGTCTGTGGGTATGTGCACATGAGTACTGATGCCCACAGAAGCCAGAAGAGGATGTCAGATCCTATGGAGCTGGAGTTACAGACACTTGTGAGCAGTTCAATGTGGGTGCTGGGAACTGAATTCTGGTCCTCTGCAGAGCAGCAAATGCCCTTAACCACCAAGGTCATTTATCTAGTCCTTTTAACAGGATTTTGAACAAGAAAAACAACCTGAAGCTATTGGGATGGCACTTAATTAAAGGTGCTTGTCACCAAGCCTAATGACCTGAGTTTGATGCCTTGGAGCACATTATAGAAGGAGAAAACTTACTCCCACAATTTGTTCTCTGAGCTCCACACATAAGCTGTGCAATATGAGTGCATGTACACACAAAGAAATGATAATAATATAATTTTTAAATTATAATAAAGCTCTACATTGCTACTTTGGTTACACTATGAAATATGTGTAATATCTACTTTAATAACTACAACCACCACTGAACTAACTTGATGAAAAAGCTGGGATTGTGTGTCAGTGTTGGCGGGGGGAGGGAGGGAGGGAGGAAAAGAATTTTTCTTGTTAAACTGATAGCTTCATGATATAATATCTTGAATGGAGAACTTTCTAGAATATGAAGTAAAATGGTAATAGGTTTCAAGATACTAAATTTAAATGAATTAATCCTAAATTTCCTCAAGTGTGGTTTTTCCTATAGATAATTTCAGACACATGAAGCTCACATTCCTGTTATTTGAAATCTTAATATCTTCATCATTTCCAGCATGTATTCAACACCCATAACTGGAAGTACACTAAACATTACAGACATATATCTTCTCTTAGGCTTATTGTGTTAGCAGAAAAGGAAACATAAACCACTTATAAGTGAAATGATGATTAATGGAAATAAGAATGTACAAAAGAAAACCAAAGACTGAAATGATGAATAATGGAAATAAGATAAATTGGGCCATGCTATTAGGTCAGTGGTTAGGAAGCTACTCTTTGGGGTAAAGGGTGAGATAACAGACCAACCATGAATAAAGACAAGCTATCTTGCTAAAGTGTCCATGCTGGTGTTACCAGACATTAACGAGCAAGGATAGGACAGAAAAGCATGAAGGAGAGTAGACTTAGGCAGGGCCATTGTTGAAGGACCAGTCCCACTATAATGGAGTTGGCTTTCATTCTCTGCACAATGGGAAGGGTGTGGCCAGGATTGTGGTTTGGTGTCGACTAGACATTTTTGGGTGCTGTGTAGAAAATACCTTTGAGGATAGGAAAGAGTGGAGCTAGAAGAGTGTTAGATTTGTCTAGTCAAAGGACCATGGTCTGAGACAGGGAGCCAGGCTGTGAGCTGCCCAAGAGTTAAGAGAAGTCATAGATTAAATATGTCTTTGAAGGTGTAAATGTCAAGACTGTTGATGCATTTGAAGAGTAGAAGAGACTTGTCTCCTGGGCTTCCAATTTGAGCTTGAGGGACTGGAAGTGCCATGAGGGAACACTAGGAGAAGGAAGCCATGGTTTCTGCTTAACCACATTGGATGCAGGAAACTTTTAAAACCCCTGATGCAAACGCAAGCTAGCATATTGACTAAGTATTAGAGTTCACGGAAGATGTATAGTGTAAGATAAAAGTGCATATACAGTCAGTGTTATCAAACCTTAAGGAGAGAGCATGGACAGAGAAAGCTAAGGACAAAATCCTGGGACAGTACATTGCTTTGAATTCTGATAAAGGAGAATACACAGGGGAGGCAGAGGAAACCTGGTTGGAGGCTGGAGGAGACTAATGTTTAAGAAGAGAGTTGTTCTGAATGAACTGTAGTCACACACACACACACACACACACACACACACACACACACACACAGGAGTCGAAATTATTCATTAGTTTCAGCAACACTGTGGTCATAAAAAGAAGCTTCAGATTTGAATTTGTCTTCACTAAATGGTTAAAATGGTTGAACAATGAAGGGACAAAGACACACTTTAATATTGGGTAGTGTCTAAGCAGTCCATAAACGGAGAGAGATAGCTGTAGACCTCAGAGGCTTGGGAGATTCTGGATGGGGTTCTCCTTGTAGATAGAGCGTGTAGTGGAAAGCACACATTCAGCCAGAAAACGCTAGGCACTTAGCACAGATGTTCGTAAGTATTTTGAGTCTTTTTTCGGTGGAGGATTTAAGTCTTGGTAGAGAATCCTAAGCAGAGACTGGTTGCTGGAAATCCTTGGGAGATTAATCCTTACCAGGTCTGAAATGGTAAAAAAAATTGTCCATACAGTTATTTTCTATAATCCATTTATCTGTGCATTCATTTGTAAATATTATACTGCGCTGAGGCACCATAATAAGCTCTCTGAAAAATGCATGGGTGAAAGTATCTTTGTAGTATTTCACAAGGCTTGAAGGAGTCCATTTAGAAGTTTAAGTGCTCAAAGTGAATCATGAAGTTTGTGTGTGTTTAAATACTTCTCTAGACCCTCATGACTCCCTGGAATACTGTTCTAAATGAGATGCTTCCAAAACCTCATGAATCTATGCTTATCTCATTTAAAATGGACTACTGCCTACATTTGTTAGTTTATACAGACCAGTTTTCTGAAATAAGCTCGTGAATTTTAATGTTCCAGAGAAAACTAGACTACAGCACTCTGTTCTGACAGTACAGACGATGCAGGGCTTTGCTTCCTCGAAGTGTTACTTTACTGCAGCAGGACCATAGGAGGTAATTTGTACACTCAGTTTTTAACCTTCTGTCTTTTAGTTCCTCCAGCCATTAGTTCCCATCAAAAGGAATATGTTGTTGCTGTGGATAAACCTGTCTCCCTACTGTGTGAATCAGAGGGCTTCCCACCACCTGACATTACCTGGCATAAAGATGGGCAGGCACTTACCGAATCCATCCGCCAGCGCATCCTGACCTCGGGCGCTCTGCAGATAGCATTTGCTCAGCCTGATGATGCCGGTCAGTACACATGCATGGCAGCTAATGCGGCGGGATCCAGCAGCGTGAGCACCACGCTCACTGTCCATGGTAGGTGGTTTAACATGATTTATTTCCATCTGCTGTATCACTGTGGCAATGAGCAAAGATCACCAAGAACAAATGGGATGGAGGTCAAAACCAGAGCATGTATGGAGAAGAGAGCCTGTGTGTTTGACTCTCAAGTCTGTGTTCCATAAGCTGTGTTTGCTAGTGTGTGCACACATCTGTGTGAGAGATGACATCAGCATTTCCAGGAAAATCGGTGTGTGGCTGACATCCCCTTCATACTTCAACTGTTGGGGTTGTCTGACTTATGTGGTGACCATGTGCATTCTGTGGCTCTTCCATTTCACTTCTTAAAGCTTCAAGTCATTTTAGCTCAAAAATAATCAGCATATGACCCAGATAATACATGAGTTTGAACCTTATAAGAACTAAAGATTTATTTGATCCATTATTTTTAAGTAGCACCAACATTCATCTGTACATTCTTTTTTCTTTACTTTGTATTAAGATATATAACAAAATAAAAATCAGCATTGATGAGCTGGAGAGATGGCTTGGCCATTAAAAGCACTAGCTGTTCTTCTAGAGGACCCTGGTTTAATTCCCAGGACCCACATGACAGCTCAAAGAAGTCTGTGACACCAGTCCAGGGGATACAATACCTTCTTCTGGTCTCCATGGGCACTAAGCACAAGTGTGATGCACAGACATACATGTAAGCAAAGTACTCATACATGTATAAAATCCTTAGATATATTTTTAAAATAAAAATAAATGTCAAAAACAAAAACAAAAAAAAATAAAATAAAATAAATGTCAGCATTAAAATGTTAATTTTACTACATATTTCAAGACTAATCATAGAATCTCTAATAGTCATTGGTGGGAAACAATAGCAAATTAAACTTTCTCCAACTACTATTTTTCTGGAGTAACTTTTTTTAATAAGTGTTTTTTTTTACTTTATTAAAAATTTGTAAAATATTTTTCAAGTACATCTGACTCTGCCTCAACTTCATAGCAAGAATGATTATTTTAAGTAGAATTCTTTTTAATTAGTAATATACTCAAGCTAAAAATCATTTTTCATGAGTTTTCCAACTAACTTTCTCACTTTTAATTAATCTATTGAACTAGGGGTTATGCATTTAATCTTTAAGCAAAAAAATTGGTCTTTCCAAATATTTGTAGACATTTTATCAAAATTGTCCATGTGTCAGGTAACAACAAACCATGAATACATTTTTTAAATATAAGCCTCAATACCTGTGCACCAAGGTATATAATAAGGGCAGACATTTTTTAACAAACCATTAAAACCAAAACCCTAGTCATAGGCGATTGAAAAACAAACAAAAAACACTTCTTCTAGCTAACAAGTAGGTTTGATACATGGTTTATTTTCCAAATTATTTATAAACTGCTTCTAAAATGAGGCCTAGATATTAAAAGTACAAAGCTAATGTCACCTATAAAGTCATAGCCTAAATTTTTTATTTCTAACAAGTAAAGAGCTAAAAGAAACCTACTATGACCAAGGTATGGTAGCACTGGCCTGAAATTTGAGCACTTGAAAGCCTAGGCAATGGAATTAAGAGTTCAAATCCTTGACTACTAGTGAGTTTGAGACCAACTTGTGCTACAAGAGACCCAGTTTTACAAAACAACAAGAAAAATAAACAAGTATGTACCTGTAGCCCCTACCAGAGCAGGCCCCATACCCAGAAATACTCAGCCAATACAAACCAGACTCCATGAAGTTTTTCTTCTTGCTGTTATTCTTCTTAGTTTTCTTTGTTTTATTTTTTTTAAGAGGAGAGAGCATAAAGTTGGATGGGTAGACAGGTAGGAGAAAACCTAGGATGAGTTGGAAAAGGGGGATGAATTTGATTGAAATGTACTGCACAAGATTCCCAAAGAATAAATAAAACATAATTTTAAAATCAAATAGTGAATGACCTGCACAAGATAAAACCAGTTAAAAATTCTTGCATGGGCGAGGAACTACTATTAAGCCCTGCCCCCCAGATGATCAGCCATTGACTGCTAATGGCTGCTGGGAGAGGAAGAGTTAATTTTCTTGGGTGGGGTGCCCAGTGGTGGGTTGTCCATGCCCCAGTGAATGTCCATGTCCCCATATGCACACACTCATGGGCAGCAGTCATGAGCTCAGTGAGTTAAAAAATAATATTTAGATGAATTAGATAGATAGATAGATAGATAGATAGATAGATAGATAGATAGATAGATGGGCAGCAGTCATGAGCTCAGTAAGTTAAAAAATAGATGAATTAGATAGATAGATAGACAGACAGACAGACAGACAGACAGACAACAAGAGTGTAAGAGCCAGAGGGGATGCAGGTCACCAAGAAAACAAGGCCTTCTAAATCAATATGATCAAAGCTCATATAAACTCACAGAGACTGAGGCAGCATGCACACAGCCTGTACGGGTGTACACTAGGTCCTCTGCATATATATCCTGGCTTCCAGTTTAGTGGTTTTGGGGTTCCTGAGTGTGTGAATGAGTGGGTCTCTGACTCTCTTATGCTCTTTTTCTTTTGTTAGTTTGTTTTCTCCAATTTCAATATGCTAATTTTTGCTTTATCTTCCTATTTTATTTTATTTTACCCCTTAGAATACTGTTTATTTTCTAATGAGAGACAGAAAGGGAGTGGGTCCAGATGGGAAGGGAGGTGAGGAGGACCTGGAAGGAGTAGAGGGAGGGGAAGCCATAATCAAGATATATTATGTGAAAAAAATTGATTTTTCAATAAAAGGAAAGAAAGAGGACATGAAGTTTGGAGGGAGATGTGCTGGAGAATTTTGGAAGGAGTTGTACAGGGGGTGAAGAATGGACCCAATTAAGATACATTGTATACATGTATGAAATTTTCTTTTTTTTTATTTAAGAAAAAATTTTACTCGTTTTACATACCATCCACAGATCCCTCTCTCATTCCTCCTCCTGCTCCCACACCTCACTTTACCCTCCCTAACTGACCCCCCATTTCCTCCTCCAACAGGGTAAGTCCTCCCATGGGGGGACAGCAAAGCCTGGAGCATTCAGTTGAGGCAGGACCAACACACACACCCCATATCAAGGGTGAGCAAGGTGTCCAACCATAGGTAATGGGATCCAGAAAGCCAGCTCATGTACTAGGGATAGATCCTGATCACACTGCCAGGGAATACTCAAACACACCCAGCTACACAACTGTCTCCCTTATGCAGAGGGTCTAGTTCAGTCTCATGCAGGTTCCACAGCTGTCGGTCTAAAGTTCTTGAGTTCCTATGAGCTTGGTTCAGTTGTGTCTGTAGATTTCCCCATCATGATCTTGACCCCTCTTGCTCATATAATCCCTCTTCCCTCTCTTCGACTGGACTCCCAGAGCTTGGCTCGGTGCTTGGTTGTGGATCTCTGCATCTACTTTCATCAGTCACTGGATAAAGGCTCTATGATGACAGTTAGGGTATTCACCAATCCGTCTGATTACCAGAGTAGACCAGTTCAGGCACCCTCTCCACTATTGCTAGTAGTCTAATCTGGGGTCATCCTTGTGGATTCCTGGGAATTTCCCTAGCACCAGGTTTCTCCCTTACCTCATAATGTCTCCCTCTATCAAGATATCTCTTTCATTGCTCTCCCACTCTGTCCCTCCCCCAGCTCGACCATCCCATTCTCTCATGTTCTCATCCCCCATCCCCTCTTCTCTATTGCCCCCCTATCCCCAGTTTACTCATGGAGATCTCTGTTTTCCCTTCCCAAGGTGATTCATGTGTCTCTCTTAGGGTCCTCCTTGTTTCCTAGCTTCTCTGGAGCTGTGGGTTGTAGTCTGAATATCCTTTGCTTTGCATCTAGTATCCATTTGTGAGTACACGCCATGTTTGTCTTTCTGAGTCTGAGTTACCTCACTCAGGATATTTTCTAGTTCCATCCATTTGCCTGCAAATTTCATGGTGTCATTGTTTTTTGCAACTGAGTAATACTCCATTGTATATATGTACCATATTTTCTTTATCCATTCTTCAGTTGAGGGGCATCTAGGTTGTTTCGGGGTTCTAGCTATTACAAATAATGCTGTTATGAACAAAGAATAAATAAGAAATATTATTTAAGAACTTGTTGCTTTCATACAATAGACTATTTCATACTTTTTGATTTTGTCATATTCCTAGCAAAGTCATCCTCAAAGGGGTGTTTTGTGTGTTGATTTTTAGTGTGAGCTCAGTTTCCTGGGTGACTGTCTTTAAATTCTTCATAGTACCTCCTAGGATCCAAAGTACAGAAGTACACTACACAGTCAACGAGAACTCCCAAGCTGTTCTCCCGTGTGTTGCTGATGGAATCCCCACACCTGCAATTCACTGGAAAAAAGACAGTGTTCTTATAGCCAACTTGTTAGGGAAATACACTGCCCAGCCATATGGAGAGCTCATCTTGGAAAACGCTGTGGTAAGTTTAATGGATGTGAATACATGCAGTAGAGCTGAGTGATTAATTTACCTCCTTCTTTTTCTCAATTTAGCTCAGAAGTATTTCCTTTAATACTGAAAGGAAATATGCCTATAAATTCAACGTAAGACTAATTTCTCTTACATTGTGTTTTACATCCGTGGAATTATAAGTGTGTTTAACAAAAGAACTGAAACCAATAAGTGGCCTTCTCCTAAAATGATGGTTTTATTTTTGTGGGAAATGTCTAAGTGGTTGTGCTGTTCTCGGTGCTTATAATGTGTCAGGAGGATGCGACGGAAGACACTCCTGAGGTAGGATGAAGAAAATGCCAAGGAAGGGTTTTTAAATAACCCTTCCTGATAATTGGCTTACAAAACGGAAATTCTATGGAGCTATGCAAATAAGATGTTTAATGCCCTCGGCATCCTGTTTGGGGTCTCTAGAACAGTAGCCATCATGTGGAAAAAAACTTGACCTCCAGTGTGATTGTACTCAAGAAATCTGCTCTTGGATGCAATCATTCTTTGAGGCCTGGAGGAAAAAAAATGTTTAAAACCTATGAGACAGTGCCTCAGATTCATTGAAAGGACCCCATCAATAAAGCATCTTATGAATAGCAGATGGGAGACTTGAGTAATATGTGGAATTCTTTTTCTAAATGGTATACATGAACTAGATGTTTTAACACTTTATTTCTATAACAACAGATTTTTAACTTAAGTTCACACAACCTGGGACAGTTTGTGGTATGTGTTAAGTTTTCATTGAAAAAGAAAGCATGCAACCAAACTTCAATTGTTTCTATACTGAATGATGATAAATATTTTATTTTCAATTCTTTGGTGTTTCGAGTAGAAAAGAAATTCTTTATATTTTAGACCATGGTAAAACAATCAGTAATATATACATAACCTCAGTGCATTTAGAAACATTCAACCAACTCATCTCATATTTATTAAGCTCCTTCTCTTTGAGCAACTTGGTTCATTTAGGCACTGAGAAACATCAAGGAACTTAAGTGAGAATGAGCCAGGTATGTTTGAGAAACTGGCAGCCAGTGAAAACATGAGAAAAGGAATCATAGAAGAGTGGAGGCCACACCAGGTTCCATCGTGGAGATAATGAACAAAGATTCTTCTTACTCATAGTGAAAGTCAGAATTCCTTTCAGGTTCCAGCAGGTGAATGATATTATTTCCTCTATGCTTCTCAAGAATTAGACTCAGTCATTGTCTTGGTCAGAGTTACTATTGCTGCGATGAAACACCATGACCAAAGCACACTGAGGAGGAAAGGGTTTATTTGGCTTATGCTTCCACATCACTTTTCATCTTCCAAGGAAGTCAATACAGGAACTCAAGCAAGGCAGGAACCTGGAGGCAGGAGCTGATGCAGAGGCTGTGGAGGGGTGCTGCTTACTTGGCTCCCTCATCATAACTTGCTCAGACTGCTTGCTTATAGAATCCAAGACCACCAGCCCAGGATTGGCACCACTGGAATAGGCTCATCCCTCCCCCAATCAGTTCCTAGTTAAGAAAATGCTCTACATCTGGATCTTCTGTGGCATTTTCTCAATTGAGATTCCCTGCTTTCAGAGGACTCTAGCTTGTGTCAAGTTGACAGAAAGCTAGCCAGCACAGCCATGGTGATGAAAAGGAAGAGTAAGGATGCAGGGTTAGAAGCAGAAAGATGTGGGGAAGAGGGTCAGAGGGCAGAGGGCAGAACTCATCACTGAGTGTTAGCAGAGTGAGAAGTTTGGGTTCCATGCGTGCTTTGAAACCAACACATCAGGACAGATTTTCGTCGATGTGGGAGAAGGTGAAAACGAAGGAGGACTCAAACACATGAGTCTACAAGTCTAAGCCATGGGAGGCTAAAACAGCCTTCAAAGAAAATGCAAATGGCTACAAGTGACAAGAAAGGAGCAATGTCAGTCCCCTGGTCTCTCCCATCGCACCTGCGGCCTTCTGATATCCACTCGTTGTCCAAGCAGAAGTCAGAACAAATTCACTGTTTATTGAAATTTTGAAGTAAAATCTGGGTTTGAGACACTGGGAATTGTCAGCATGTAAGTGGTGTTTAAAGCCATTATACTAGATGAGATCCTCAAGGGTCTGGGTGCAGAAAGAGACTAAAAGAGGATTAAAGACTGGGTCCCTCACAAGTCAACATGAAGACATTGTTGTTGAAGGGAAACCACAACAATGGATGGAGAAGGTGTTAGCTGGGAAGCTATCAGAGTGATACCCAAGTAAAGGCACTCAAACTCAGATTGAGTATTGCCAGCATGTCAAGTACAGTGAGTGATGAATTTGACCATAGGACTCAGCAAGGGAGACTCCAGAATTACAGGGAACATTGGCCTTCATCCCACCATGTCCTCTGATGGTTTTGGTCTCTGATCATATTACCCAGAAGGCCCTCTATGTTGTCAAGATGCCAACAACCTTAGTTCTTTGTCCTTCAGAACATTGCAAAACAGCAGACCCTGTGGTGTCCCCCCCCCCCCCCGCCAGCTGAGGACTGAACCGAGGGCCTTGCACTTGCTAGGCAAGCTCTCTATCACTGAGCTAAATCTTCAACCCCCCTACCCCGCCCCGTGGTGTTTTCTAGTTTTCTAAGATCTTATGACATGATTGTTCTAGTTCTGTGTGGCATGGGCTTTATGCTTAAATTCATACATTTTAAATCACAGGATGCAAATTCTAACTTGACGGTTTATACTAAAAGATGGAATTTAAATTGCCATTAGGTAAATGTGCTCCTTGGGGAACAAGTGTTGAAATTTTGTGTAGGAGGTTGAAATATATTAACACTTGGAAAACTTTTGTTTATTTAGCTGGAGGATTCTGGTACCTACACATGTGTTGCTAACAATGTTGCTGGTGAAGATACACGTACTGTGACACTCACTGTTCATTCCCTTCCCACTTTTACTGAACTTCCCGGAGACCTGTCACTAAATAAAGGCGAACGGCTACGGTTAAGTTGTAAAGCCACTGGCATCCCACTGCCCAAACTAACATGGACCTTCAACAACAATATTATTTCAGGTTGGTGATTTAATTCTTCACAGTTGAATGTATGCATCCATTCAGCAGTGTGGCCCAGTCTCTACATCCTCTTAGAGGTCGCTGAGGAGCCACAGGTACAGAGTTGACTCTTTCTGTCCTGTGACATGGTTGGATGTTGTTGAACACCTGCAATCCCTACACTTGAGAGATAGAGGCAGGAAAATCAAGAGTTCAAGGTCATCTTCAACTACTTGGTGAGCTAGAGGCCAGTCTGTGCTATAGGAGATGTTATTACCAAATAAAGCAAATAAATATAGCAAAAAAAAAAATAAGATTCTATAAAATTATGTGCTTTTTCTCAGTACAGTTGCACTGCTCATTCTTTTGAAAAGATAATTGGGTCACAAGAATTATATATATTCTATGACACAAGCAAAACTGTTGGCAACAACAACAAAACCCTCTCCCCAAAAGGAGACGGTATTGTATCTTAGGCATCTAAACTTGCTTCCGATAGACCCCCTGCAATGCTCATCAGCGGATTAAGAGGTTGCTGCTAGAGACTTACAAATGCACTTTTAAAAAAAATTTTCAAGACAGGTTTTCTCTGTGTAGCCCTGGCTGTCCTGGAACTCACTCTGTAGGCCAGACTGGCCTCGAACTCAGAGATCCGCCTGCCTCTGCCTCCCGAGTGCTGGGATTAAAGGTATGCGCCACCACTGCCCGGCTCACAAATTCACTTATCTTACAGAACACAGTGCTTCTCATTGGGTGAATAAACCTCAGAAAAGAAGAAGTTAATTGACACGGCAAATGTCTAGCCACCGTGTATTCTGAGTGTTGTTAGTGCCTAACCCCGGAACACTCATCCCTGGAAGACATGTCTATTTACTTGTGTGGGTTATTTTATTTTATTTTTGAGATTACAGTATAATTACATCATTTCTCCCCTCCCTTTTCTCCCTCCAAATCCTCCCCTAGACCTCTTCTTGTTCTCTTTCAAATTCATGGCTTTCTTTTCATTGCTGTTACTTGTTTGATTTCATCATGGAAGATGCTATCAATAACGACCATAAAGATACCATCAGTAATGAGTGGTTGCCCAGTCCTCAGAGTTCGGACTTGCATCTACCAAATACCTTACTAGAGGAGCAGTTATAGCTTGAGATTTTTCTGTGATAATGAACCATGTGAATGATTGAAATTCATCAACTGTATCATCTTTGTAATAACATACTATACCTTGATAAAGAAAAGCAATGTCTAAAAATCAGAACTCTTTTCTAAAGGCAAATGCTAATTCTGGTATTTACATTTGTGAGCTTAATTTGCTACTTAATATGGTTGAATAAGTTCTTTAAAAATAAGTGATAGAGTGCATGCAAAGTAGCCGTACATCATCAGGTGGCAGCAAATTTAGTATCAGTTGTTTTAAGATGAGCATGCTCATATTAAGTTTTTACCCGAATAATATAGCTGCTTTGTAAATATTTACATCCTCAGCATTTATGATTTATGGGGAAGTTTAAGTTATTTTAGATTTGATCATAATGTTGTTATTACCTACCAGGGTTATATTTCCATGGTTTCCCTACAACCTGCCAAGTCAGTTGAATTACAGCTGAAAAGGTGTGCCCATCATTGATGTAAATTGTTTGGGAAGAGAACTGGTGGTGAGATAAATGGAATGGAAAATGCCGTATTTCTGAAGGAAGGGTTTTTGAAACTCAGAGCCATCATGAGCCTGCTTTAAGCAACAGGCTGAGATGAAAGGAACGCTATAAAATACTCTTGAGAGATGTTTGTTTTCATTCTCTTTTCCTGTTCCGTGGGCTGTTTGGGTTCTTCAAATGAGTGTCTATAGACAAAGTAAATAGCTCACGGGGAGGCTCTGTGGTAAGGGCTCTCTTGTCCAGTTACGGTTCAATTGCTGACTCGCTCATAAATCTAACCTGAAAAATATTATGCTGCTGTGACATTTTCCTAGGTCACTGAGAGGCATCTGTGTTGTTTCCTAATCTGTTTCCTCAGCCCACTTTGACAGTGTCAATGGACACAGTGAACTTGTTATTGAAAAGGTGTCAACGGAGGACTCAGGCACTTACGTGTGTACAGCGGAGAACAGCGTTGGCTTTGTGAAAGCGATTGGATTTGTTTATGTGAAAGGTAGGTAAAAGTGTTCTATGGTCCCTTTGTCATTCATTCATAATGAAAGTTTGTTTCCTCACTATGAAGTAATACAACATGACTGCAGTTAGAGAGTTGCTGGTAGAGAGTTGCTGGGGAGGTGGTCCTGTGGGTAGGGTGCTTGCGCTTCAAGCATTAGAATGCGAGTTTGGATGCCCAGAACCCATGTAAAACCCAAGGAGATGTGTCAGCCACATACAAACCCAGCACTCAGGAGACAGACAAGAGATCCAGAGGAAAGATGGCTAGATAGTCTAGCTGGGATTGGTGAGTCCCAGGTTAAGAAGGAGCTTCTACCTCAATAAATAAAGTGGAGAGTGATTGAGGAAGACCCATAATGTCAAATTTGGGCTACACACACACACACACACACACACACACACACACACACACTCAGCCACAAGAGCACCTATACACACGTTTACATACCCACACAAGCACAACATACTCTAAGTAAGAAAAAGATAAACAAAGAGATCATTAAACATGAAGTAGGGTCGTCCCCATATGAGGACTGAAACTGGCGATACTACCTGGGGATTAATAAGAGTGATAGTTCTGGAAAACCCAGGACATTTGAAGTGTCTTTCCCCTCATTGCTAAGTTATAGGTCTATGTGAGTCTAAAGTCACACAGGAACTCAGCACCAGCTTTTCCTTCCTGCCTGTCTTATGGTATTTCCCAGAGCCTCCAGTCTTCAAAGGTGATTACCCATCTAACTGGATTGAACCACTCGGTGGTAACGCAATCCTAAACTGCGAGGTGAGAGGAGACCCCGCCCCAACTATCCAGTGGAGCCGGAAGGGTGCAGACATAGAAACTAGCCACAGGATCCGACAACTGGGTAATGGTTCCTTGGCCATCTATGGTACTGTGGTAAGTTTCACTGGAGATGTTGACCCTATCTGCATTGCTGTGTCTTTGTCAATCAATGCCCTTTGTAGATGAGAAAACTTTCTTCTACAGGCCTCTGCACATCATGAAATCTCAGCTAGTATATTCCTCCTTTTAATTTGTTCATTAAAATTAAATATTTAAACGTGTGTTCTAACTGATATAAGTAAACCTAAAATGTACCCAATAATTAGTATAGCATGAGGTGTTTCAATCTGTGTACACTGTGGAATGTTTTAATCAAATTAAACATTTATCAGATGTTATGATGGAGACCTTCAAAACCCTTTCTTTTAGCTTTTTGTTTTTATCTGCTTTTACCTTACTGTACAATAAAACACCAGAATCTTCCACGTTTACTAACCATAGCCAAGTAACCCATTGATGATGGTTTTGTCATGGTTCCCTCCTCCTCCCCACTCCCCCAGCCTCTGGTGATCACCGTTCACCTCTTGACTTTGTATATTCCCTCTGTGAGTGTGATCACACAGGACTTAGTTTTCTGTACCTGATGTGTGTTGCTTATCATAATGATTTCCAGTTCCATCGGTCTTGTCACAAATGACAGGATTCTAGACTTCATTATGGCTGAACGGTGTTCTGTTGTATGTGTAACATTATTTCATCCAGTAACTAAATTCTTTTGAAACTATGAAACAATAATATAATGTGAGACTGTTGTTCTTTCAAATAAGTATGGGCAATTAGATAATTTTGTTGCTTTTTCCCCAATCATTGATCTATTATTTAATATTAGGAGATAAACTTCTCAAATCTATTTTAGAACAAGAAGATCAAAAATTTATAAACATGGTTTATAAGTAAATTATAGAATAAATTTCATCAGGAAACTAACAAATATACAAGACTTTGCTGGTGCTTCATTATTCAGGAAAAGAGTATAAAGAGCGATTCATCGAAATATTTCTTAACTAGAGTACAAACAGTTCATTTACTCACACCCGGTGAGCTCTCTTAGATGCTTTTATTCTTAATTAAAATAACAATTAAAATACACCATTACTTAATCCAGTGGGCCTTTCCCAGGCTTTATTTTCCTTATTTTTAAATGTTAGCTGTTATTGGTTGATACTTTAGTTTTGAGATTTTTTTTTTCTCATCTTAATTGAGGTCATATTAAGTCTCAATTTTCTTCATTGGTGTCTTTTCCTTCTACACAACTATTACTGTTTCTCAAACTTTGGGGACTCTTTGAATACCATTGTTAATGTTGTTACAAAGTCTTTTAATTATACAACTTCATGGCCCTAAATATTTAGCCTTGTCCTTAAGACTTCCAAGTCCTATTTCCAGCTGCCTACTAGAAACCTCCATGTGTATAATATATTGAAACTTCAAACTAAGCACATGTATGGTACTATAAATAAGTAAAATCATGTAGTACATGTTTTCTGTATCATATATATAAATTTATGAAAGTCTATAATTTATTATGATGAGTAAATTCATTTTTCACTTTCCTTAATTCCAAACTCCCTAGGAGCTCAGCTTGATACATTTCCAAAACCTCCAGTTAGAAAGAACTCAGCATTGGTTCATTTGTACTGGCTGGCTTAATGGACTTTATGGACTTTAAGATGGCCATAATCATAGCAGTTATACTTTTCTTTCATAATTTTAAAGAAGTGGTTATAAAATGGTGCTATTTTTACTTTGATTTCCTGGGACTCACTATCATATGAAAAAATTTAATTTTGGAATTTCTTTTTTTTTTTTTGTTCCCCCATTCCTCTTCTTCTTCTCGTTTTTCAACCTTAGACATTGAGGTTTTCTGTTTCCATTAAAATGCTTTCCCAAAACTGAAATTCCACATGAGCTACTGCACTAAAAAAAAGCGACGAGCCCTGCAGACCCCTGTTCTCATAAGCACACTTGTTTCCATAGAACGAAGACGCCGGGGACTACACGTGCGTAGCCGCCAATGAGGCCGGGGTGGTGGAGCGCAGCATGAGCCTGACTCTGCAGAGTAAGCTGTTGCGCCCGTAACACGTTCCTTGAGCAGCAACTTTCCCAGTGTGTCTAGTTTCCTTTTCTGGTGATAATGGAGCAGTGGCCATGAGCCATTACACCAATGTACTTCCGTAGAATCCTTTTCCGCTCCTGGCTGACACCCACAGTTGGTAATACAGTCACAGTGTCCTGGTGTCAAACCTTTGACACCAGTGAGTGCTCTCTGTGGTTCACCAGACTCTTGCCTCATGCTTACAAAGAGATCATCTTATATGCTCTTAAGATATGTCCTAAATATATTGTGGGAGAAATAAATCTACCCTCAATAAAAGGAAACACGTGTATTAAAAATAAAGAGTAATTTAAAAGAGCTCAGGAGGGCTTCCAGGTGGATTGGCCGCCCTCTTCCATGAAATAGCCGTGTATTCTGAGTGGGATTCTTTACTCTTCATGGAGTCCCTCAGTAAATGCCGTCGGCAATCAGAGCTTCCAAAACTAGAGAAACATGACAGGTTCTGCTGACCGACCCAGGTCAAGGAAAACGTCATCAGATCCGCTAACGACCCAGGTCAAGGAAAACAACGTCATCAGATCCGCTAACGTACAAATCCTGACTGTGGATCCTTTCCACAACTAACATCGAAAGGCCAAAAATACTATTGACATTAAGATCAAAGCACAGAGCAGTGTTTTCATTCAGATAAAATGTTTACATTTGATTGATGATTCTGTAAATGATGTGCTTTATTTGACCATGAAATATGTACACATGGAATTTTATATTTATTTTGCATTAGAGCTTCATGGACATCAAATTAAGATTCTAAGTTGAACGGCATAGTTCTCTTGGCCCTGGTATCATGAGCGGACAAGCTTATTTAGTAACTTTATGGGCATTTAGTGTGAATGATAAACCCGAGGTACTTGCTTTATCTGGCATCAGTTTGCAAGTACATGACGTTACCTAAATGTGAAGAAGTCAGTTAAAGCAGAGGCTGTTTCTCTATGGATGTGAACATTGGTTGAAAGGTGAATTAGTGGTATGGCTCTACATGGTACACATGGTTCTATACAGTACGTATAAAAGAGCAAGGTGCCATGGGACAGTTGCGAAGACAGCAGAGCTAAGGTGAGGAGGTGACTTTTCTCAAAGGTGTGTCAGTAATGCCTTACAAAACACTAGCATATAAGTGTTACAACAAAATGTGTTTCCTTCCATTTTTGCTTTATACTTAGATAGGAAGGCACATTTCTCTATATAAAATAGGCCGCCCCCATGCAGAAGGATCTAACGCTTTTTCCCCCATCACTGAGTGAGTCCGCCCCCTCCCAGTTCAGCCTCACTATCACTGTGTGATCATCCCACGGTTCTCCTTTTCCACGGTGTCCTTGCTGGCCTCCACTCACTCCTTCAACTGCAAAGGTGTCTGAGATTCTTGGGGGGGAGGAAAGCATAGGTTTTAGCAAGCACTGAAAAACGTTGTGAACCACCACCCCATTTTCTGGGTCAAGCATCCTTTCTAGTCATGAAAATGCCAAGTCTAACTCCATGCTGTGTCTCTCACCAAATGGAGGTATCTTCTCCCTGCTGAAGGGACCAGCCTCAATTTTGAAAATGTACTTCAAGATCTTCCTCCCTAAGGAAGCCTCTCCTGAGTTAAGTTTACAGGCATGTAGAATGATGCAGAGAGAAGTATCCTGCCAGCAGCTGCATCTGACTCCTTTCTTTTTCTGTGAGTGTATGTTAAACTTCATGAGATACTGCCCACCATCACCCCCAAGTGCCTGTCAGAATTTATAGTCTCATAGGAATGTAAGCCACACTCTCACTAAACTAGTTGAATGCCTCTGCCAGTTTACTCATTGGCTTTCTCTTTCTCTAACAGTCAATCAAGTTAGAGGTCTATGTATGTGCTGCTCTTTGGCCAGACATATAAATATCTTCATAATGTACCTGTTCCTTTTTTTTTTAAACACATCTAGTCCTTTCCAGGAATTTCACTTGGGTTTGCTGTTCTTGCCCAGATGCTGACAGGAGCCTCTCCCTTCTCCCCAAACTCCTTCCTTTCATTGCTAGGATTCCTGTTTCTTCCCTTTTGATTCCTCGGTGGTCAGTTCTTTGTATCATTTATAAACCAGCCTTCTGCCCATCTCTTTGTACCCTTGTGTGCATGTCATATCATCTCTTTACCACGTCACTTTCTCTTTTGAAGCAATCTCATCCAATTATGAAAAACAGATCCACATGCCTTGCCAACATCTCGATTTTGAGATTTCTGTGTGGATGTATCTGAATCTGCCTGCCATCTAGGCCTGTTTATGTGAGTGTCTCATAGATGCCTCAAGGTCAATGTCCTAAAAGAAAATACAAATCACCACCCGCTCCCCACTGCCTCCCATCAGATGTCTTCTTTCATTTGTATGTTATTGACTTACCCAAGCACAAACCTCATTGCCCAACTCAAAACCCCCGCAATCAACATTTCTTCTCTTTAGTTCATACTACTCAATATCAAAGCCCTATCATTCTTTTCAAAATGAAGTCATCACATTTTAATAAGATAAATGTTTACATAGCCCCTTAACAACTAAGAGTCACTGTCTACTTTCCTCACAGGTCCTCCCATTATCGCTCTTGAGCCAGTGGAGACTGTTGTGGATGCTGGTGGCAGAGTCATATTGGACTGTCAGGCAACCGGTGAACCTCAGCCAACCATCACGTGGTCCCGCCAAGGGCACCCCATCCCCTGGGATAACCGACTCACCATGCTTTCCAACAGCTCCTTATACATCGCTGCTGCTCGCAAGGAAGATACCTCTGAATATGAGTGTGTTGCCCGAAACTTGATGGGCTCTGTCCTTGTCAGAGTGCCTGTCATAGTCCAAGGTAAGTAGGGAGCAGAGCCCAAGACAGCTCAGATTCCCAGTCTCCTTCTGGTTTATCAGCTAATACGATTAAAACAACACAGTTTAGAGTCTTCAAAGGCCATGCTAGCCATTCAGAATCCTAAAGTAAATTTTCATTCAAAACTAAGCAAAAATTTTCAGAAAGTGATGTATATGATATATATATATATATATATATATATATATATATATATATATATATATAAAGGGTAAGCAATATGGAAACTTTTTTATCTTTTATTTTTCCCGTAGCCATGACCACATAAATCAGCCGAGGATCTGAGAGGGAATTTTATTGAGTTAATCTCTCACTTCTAGATATTAATTTCACCCTTAAAGCAGAGCTTCCATAGCTGTTCCTCAGCAATTACACGCAGCTCTACAGCCAGCCTGTAAACTCAGTGAAATGAGACTTCGAAGTTTTCACTTGCACACCTGAGACAACACCCCAGTGTTTCATTTGCAGTGCATGGTGGGTTTTCACTGTGGTCCGCCTGGAGACCCTGCAGTGTCAGCTGTGGAAAAGGCATCCAGAAGAGGAGTCGGCTGTGCAACAACCCACTTCCAGCCAACGGCGGGAGGCCGTGCCAAGGGTCAGACTCAGAAACACGACACTGTCAAAATAAGTTGTGTCCAGGTATACTTCTGCAGGTGTTTAATAGACTGCAGCGTCTGTTCTTTACCTTTGGGCTGCCTCTGGGCGAGTGCTTGCCATTTGAATTTACCTGATGGTGTAATGGTTTTACCTTCCTGTAGTGGATGGTCACTGGTCAGAATGGAGTTTCTGGGAAGAATGCACTAGAAGCTGTGGGCATGGCAACCAAACCAGGACCAGAACTTGCAGTAACCCATCGGCTCAGCATGGCGGCCGGCCATGTGAGGGGCATGCTGTGGAAATCATCATGTGTAACATTAGGCCTTGCCCAGGTGAGGACCCACCAGCCAAGCTTTTGTATATTAATTCCTGTCCTGGAGTTAAGATCCTTTCTTCCTTTATTGTGAAAAGTTGTTATGGCTTCTGTCTTCAGGAATCTGCTCACTCTCTGTGTTCTTTTCCTGCTTTACGAAGAACCTTGTAATGAAATGACTGCATTGCAGGAAAATATCTCACTCCACAGAACAGGAAAGTGGTTCCACACTTGGTGTATTTTTAATCATGCACAGAAACTTAAGTATATGCTAACTCATAAATTTGAAAGATGGTGGGGACTTCAGGTGACATCTTATCTAGTCATCCATTTTCAAGTGAGGAAATGAGCTTGGAGGGGTTAAATATTTGCCGGGAAGTGTGCTAACAGAGAGGAGCATGCTTGCATCTTCTCATTTCCTCTCTTACTCATCTACCTTGCCGAGGACCACCATGCTAGACGTTTGGTACTCCTGCTGTTGCTGACTTCATATTCCATGCCTCTTTCAGATTCAACTGACAGAATCAAACTTACATAGGCAGAGAATTCTTCTTTCAGGTATAAATGAATGCAAGGATTTGGCCAATGCTTCTACTGGTGCGTTTTCCATCTCTGAGCTCCACTATCTTAATTTGGCTTCATCCTCCATTCAATTCTTCCTGTGTGTGGAAAAAATGATCACAGGCAATGAGTGGGGCCTGGGAATCTCAGACCTCAGAGGGAAAAAGTTCCTCTCTCTGAAATTCATTTCGGCTTCTGAGAATTAACTATGTTTGAGTTTAATTTTGTCACCTGTTTTGTCTGAGCGAAATCTAGGAGGTGGGCCCTTTGACGGCAGCTTGGAGGACATGCTCATATAGGTAGTCAAGAGGTACTGGGCCAAGAGGTCCTTGTTGTGAACCTCTTAGACTGTGTAGAAGAGAGGAAGGACTAGTCAGGAACATTTCATTTATTCTAGACTCTTGACAATGTTTATTATGTACTCTGATTTGATGATATCTGAATCTCTAAACACTTGAATGAGTAGAATATGAAATGTTCTATTGAACAAAGACTATTAAGTAGAGAGTAATTTTTAACCTTGATAAGCATATTGAATAAACTCAAAAGAGAGCATTAGTGGAGCAAAATGGAGAGAGAATCATCAAAAAAGATAAAGCTCCCTCAAAAAGAGACAGTCACTGAATTGTTTATTGGATCTTGCTATGCACATGAGGAAAAATTTAGAAAATAATGGGAATTTATTAACTAATTCATTAACTAAGGCTGCATAGTTAGTAAAAGGGAGTTGAGTATTTGAACCCAGACTGATGTGATGCCCAAGTCTGTTTGCTTAGATCTGGGATACTTTACCAGAAGTTTGGTTTTATTTCTAATGTATTTCAAAAACAAAGTACTGATCTGGGCATGGTGGTGCATGCCTGTAATCTTCCCCCAAAAATAAACAGATAGGCTGACAAACAAAGCCCACTGCCCTGAAGTCTTTAACATGAGTAAAACGTCAAGGGTTTGCTTTAGTCTCTAAAGTAATGGCATTATTTTAAAGAAAAAGGAAATGTAAATACCTAATTAGAGAGTTTATATTCCGTTATCAGCTTAGGAAATTATATAATGCAAGTGTTTGTAATTTTAATGAAAGTGTTTATAATGAAGGGTGTTTGTAATTATGTTAAAAATAAGTGTCATCTTTTCTCTCCATGTTTGGTAACTATTTGTTTACAATTACTTTGCCCACTGTTTTATTGATCTACTATTTGGGGGGCCTTTCCTTAGTTATGCCACAATCTATAAGCCAGTTGAATTTAGCCATTGTTTGGGCACTCTGTTAGCAGTGCCCCTGAGACAGACAATGAATGAGAGTCATATCTCTTTTCAATTGAGTGCTTAGTGACGCCACCCTTGTGGGTAGATGCCAACCATGGAGGCAGTAGGATGCCACAAAACTAGCAGGTGCTACTATTTCCCCTGATAGTATGTACATGCAGGGATGCTTTACAACCACATAAACATTTTATCAGTCTTTCACCCACTAATGCTGGCATCCCTGTGATTATTTCCTGCATAAGTTACTCTTATACTTCTCATTAAATACTGATTTTTTTCAGTTGTGTCTTGTACAGCTGTTATCATTTTCTGTTGCAAAAAAAAATTTTGTTTATTATTTCTCTATTTATTGACTTACATCAGTAAAGACTCATTATTCAGTGGTATAATGAATCAAGTATTTTTCAGGGGGTTCATAATACACCATTAATTTATCTATTATTATGCTCAACATATCCTGGATTTGGTTTCATAAGATTCAGTACACCCTGAGTATTGAAGCTTAACACACAGAAGCCAAGCCACTGGTCAAGAATTGCACAGCCCATAAGGACTAAGCGCCTGCCAGCCCCAGGGCTTCTCCAGAGTGGCTATTCCTGGCCTGGGCCTCTGCTGCTCTTCACAGAGCTTCCACCTATTACAACAAATGCACTGGCTGTAGTTTGAAATCCTATTTAGCAGTTCCTCTCCATGTCTTCTTTGTGGATTGGTTTGGTTATTTAGGAGGTTTTTGGAATCTTCCAAACATCTTGATTTCATATGCTTTCTCTGGTTTACAATATCTGTCTTCATTTTTTTCTTTCTTTTTGTGTGTTGTTTATCTCTATATATAAAAGAAGTTTTCAATTCTACTCCATCTTATGTCATTAAAGCTAATCTTGGTTAGGGTTTCTTCATGAATTAAATATAAAAAGTCAAAGCATTTTCAAAAGGAGTTTCAAACTTCTATTTGTGTAGTGTAGAATAGAAGACAAACATGACATAAATAAATGCCAGTCAGCTCTAGCCTCCTGTAATAACACATTTTTATATTATCAGAGGTTTGGACTTTGGTTAACTAAAGTCCTTGAAATTAGGCTGTTTTCAAGTCCCTGGGTCTGCAGAACGTCTGAAGTGATGCAGTCGATTTGTGAGGACTGTGAGCATTATAATCTCAGCACAGTGGTTTTCAATGCTCCCTCCCAGCTTCTTGGGGTTAGTCAAGTATTGTCTGAAAACAGACTCTTGTTGAGTACAGTAGGTTCATGTGATTGTGTTTGCTGCTGTCTGCAAAGCAAGAGAATAAGTAGCCACCTTAATCAGAGATCAATTAATTATGAGAAAATGCAAGATGTTTTAATATTTTCTTTAAAATCAGAAAAATTACAATCTCATTGTTTGATTTTAATATTGTAGTTTCTTAGAAGTTGTGTTGAGAATACTTAGATGCAAGTCTTCACCTCACTTTTGGTTCATACCTTGGTAAAGCTAGTGACCAAAGAAGCATACTTTATGAGCACCATATCTAGAAAGCTCTTTGAGGGAAATCTGGCCTGATACTGACTCTTGAATAAGGGAACCCACAGTGCTGATTCTCAGCCCACGCACCTGGTAGGAAGCGGCAGGCTGTTCCAGTCCTGTGGTCTGATGCTGTAATGTGTTAGCTACCAAAAGGAAGTTCTTAATTGTGCTCTTTGGAAACTACTGGTCAGTTTTGCTTCTGTTGTTTAGCACGTAGGTGAGTGTGTTATTCAGAATTTCTAGTTCATGAACATTACGTAATGGAGAAAATTGTTCAAAGACTCAGACCTGTGCAAATCACCCTGTTGTCGAGAGATCCAAGAACATACTGAAGTGAAAAGCCAGGCCACATTTAGAGATGCACTCTTGCAGTCTTGGGTCCAAAATAGCATTGTTGAAAATGTCTTGTTACCCACAGCATATCTAGATCTGTTAAACAGACTTGCTTAGAAGCTTCTGGTCTCTTCTGCTCTCCCTAGAGTACCAAATGTTCACAAATGCTTAGCTAGGGCTTTAAACACTCAGGTTCTGTTTACATATGGTTACTTGATTAAATTTGATTTTAATAAAATAGCCTCCTTTGAATAATTGTAAGCATTTATTTTGGCATTAGTTAAGCCTTCTGAATGTCCCTGGACACAATTCCCTCTGAAAATCAAACATGAGAAAAAGAGAACATCATTAGTTATATTTCTTTTGGTTCAACTTTAGTTATTTTAGATTGTGGGATTTTTTTTTAACTCACTATGGAGTTAATTTATTTGCATAATTTTGTTATTTAAATAAATATGGTTCTGTGGCTTGAAACTGCCTCTGTTGTTTGTAGTCCATGGAGTGTGGAGTGTTTGGCAGCCTTGGGGTGCGTGCAGCAAAAGCTGTGGGAAAGGCAGTCAGACAAGAACAAGGCTCTGCAACAACCCGCCACCGTCATTTGGTGGGGCCTACTGCAGTGGAGCAGAAACCCAGATGCAAGTCTGCAGTGAGAGACCCTGTCCAGGTGAGACGAACAGAGAACACGCTTAGCTGATAACATCTGTCCTCACCCAACAATGTCACTAGCTGATAACATCTGCCCTCACCCAACAATGTCACTAGCTGATAACATCTGCCCTCACCCAACAATGTCACTAGCTGATAACATCTGTCCTCACCAACAATGTCACTAGCTGATAACATCTGTCCTCACCCAACAATGTCACTAGCTGATAACATCTGCCCTCACCAACAATGTCACTAGCTGATAACATCTGCCCTCACCCAACAATGTCACTAGCTGATAACATCTGCCCTCACCCAACAATGTCACTAGCTAATAACATCTACCCTCACCCAACAATGTCACTCACCCTAACATGACCAAGGTTTGACCTGCTCATATTTTTAAATTTATTTTTATTTATTTTTGTGGTGTGTGTGTGTGTGTGTGTGTGTGTGTGTGTGTGTGTGTGTGTGTGTATGCCACCTGTGTGGGTACCTGTAAAAGTCAGAAGAAGGGACACTGGAGTTACAGGCAGTTGTGAGCCACCCAACATGGGTGCTGAGAACCAAACTCGGGTTCCCTGGAAGAGCTGCGCACGCTTAACTCCTGAGCCACCTCTCCATCCAGTGTCTCTGATCATTTTTTAACCTGGTCGTTTTCAGGTCGTAACCAAGCACATATGATTTTCTGTTAATACAGTTGATGGTAAGTGGGCGACCTGGGCCAGCTGGAGTGCCTGCAGTGTGTCCTGTGGAGGAGGTGCCAGGAAGAGAACACGGGACTGTTCTGACCCAGTGCCACAGCACGGAGGAGGCAACTGTGAAGGAAGTGATGTCCAGAGTGATTTTTGTAATAGTGACCCTTGTCCAAGTGAGTGTTGGAAACAGGGAGTCAGCGTCACTTCTGTGGAGCTTTGTGAAGGCTCCAAACCTGAAAGTTATAGTATTTTATTGCTTGTTCTTTGACCTTTCATTTAGGATGCCAAAATGCTGTTTTGCTTTAGTGTGTTCCGAGCGTTAGAGTCTCTGCTCAGCCAGAGTGGAGACTGTGTTTTCCATATCACCTCTAGCTCATGGGATAGTTTAAATGTGATAGCAGAGCAGTTGAACGGAATCCCATCATTATTAGAATATGTCTTCTGTTTCTAGTCAAAGCATCACCTAAGCCACCTGCTTTGGAAAGATACTCTCTTATTGATTGGTTGTCTTTCTGTTTATTTCTTGAAGGGTTTTCCTTGATTTGGGGATGAGTGTCCTGGCTTCTTTTACTTCTCATTGTTAGAGCTCTGTCTCATGTCAAATTATTTCACGCTGTAGCCCACGGTAACTGGAGCCCCTGGAGTGACTGGGGAACATGCAGCCGGACTTGCAATGGAGGGCAGATGCGAAGGTACCGCACGTGTGACAACCCACGTCCCGCCAATGGAGGCAGAGCCTGCAGGGGGCCAGACACCCAGATCCAGAGGTGCCACACTGACATGTGTCCTGGTGAGCCTCTTAATTCCAGTCTGTAGGAGGAGTGAACCTTTTCATTTAGTGATCATTGCTACAGCCCTGTCACTTGCCTATCGGGAGTGTCCTAAGTGAAGATTTTAAAACTGATTCATTAATATTGAACATTCCATTCCTGTTCACAGTGGATGGAAGTTGGGGAACATGGCACAGTTGGAGCCACTGTTCTGTCTCTTGTGGAGGAGGTGAAAGGATGCGGAAGCGGCTATGTGACAATCCAGTACCATCGAAAAATGGCCGTTCCTGTCCAGGAGATGCCACCCAGGTATCCAGATGCAATATGCAGGCATGTCCAGGTAAGTAGGTGAACTGTGCTTTGGCAGGACCATGGCTAGCATAAGTGTGGAGTCTCTACGCAAAACAGAAAAAGTTATCCATTTGGACCCCACAATTGAATGAAACAGTGCCAGCTCTGGAAGCGAGAGTTATAAAGACAGTGTGCTCCCATAACAGCACTTACAGCTGGGTTCTGGCCTCTGCTCCTTTGGGGCTTCTACATGTCAGAGGACATATTTCTAAAGATTACAGGGAGACCAATATTGACAGCTCCGTATGGTTGAAATGGGAAGATACTATTGGACCTTACAACGCTTTAAAGTTTTCTTTAAAAATAAAATGTCCCTGAAAATCGAGAAGGTCCCCTTTGACAGGGTGAGAACGATTCATGTTGAGTGATTTTTATATGTAAGTGGACAAGCTGGAAGGCCAAGTACCTACCTCTTCACCTGCTCAGCAAACACACTCTGTGCACAAATGGGTATGGAGGGTTTGGAGACTCCCTCCTGAAGCAAGAGAACAGTTCTGCCCTTCAGGTGATCACGTGTTCCATCGTCTAGATAGATGGACAGCTTGAGTCCCAGAATCCGACAAGGTTTCAAGGACCCCAACCAGGCAGCCAGATTGAGGAAACATCTGCTCAATGCCGGGACTCAAGCTCCTCAGTTAAAACAGAAGCCACACTTGTCAGTAATCATTCAGAAAACTGAATCAGCAATCCTGCCCAACAGGTCCCTCTTTCTCCTGCTTAGGACCAAGGAAAGAGAGACTTTTCATATTTGTTCTTTAATCAAATTGTTTTGGTATGAATTTTACAGTGCTGTCAAAATTATAATATATTTCTCAAATTTTCTCAAGTTAATTGTTGTCTCATTGATATAGACAATAATGAATGCTCTATCTGTAGCTCAAGACTGCTGAGACACCCATCTCCAAAGGAACTAATGTATACATACAAACATACATATATACATATGTACATACAGGTGTGTGCACATGCGCTACACACACACACACACACACACACACACACACACACACTGATCTAGACTGAACAATATACCACGTTATTCTGGCAGTGACTTGCAACAAGGATTAGATGGTATTTTGTTGGTAAGATCTTTCTCTCTTTTAAAGAAGGAAACAGTAGATAAAAGAACATGGGTTTATATTATTAACAATAATATAATTGACTTGCTCTATAGTCAATATGTTTAATTTCTTCCACCTCTGTGACTTTGTAGCCTTGACCAGCATATCTGCAAGCCTCTGCCCTCACCCTTTGCCACTGGAGACCTCTGTCCCACTGTGTCTACTTCCATGTTCTTTTTCTACCTTCTCCACAATCGTACGGTAGATTCAATGGAAAGAGAATAGATTTGAAGTATTGTCACTACAAAAATAGTAGGTATATGAGGTGACAAATATGCTAATTAGTTAATTTCCTCTTTCCTCTTAATGTATACATATTTTAAAACAACACATTATCTACAATAAACATACACAATTTTAAGTTATCAATTTAGATAAATAAATGTCTCTACTCCAAAACACATTTTGAAGACAAGAAGATAATGTATTCAGTCCTCTCTCTCTAGACCTGTAGTGATGGTAGAGCTACATCATTTCTCTGAATTTTGTTTGCCCAGCCTGCAAACTGTGTCTATTTAAGGCCACCTTCTAGGACTGCTGATAGGAACCAAAGAGTTAATGCACATGAAGTGTTTACTGCCACATGTGACTTGCTCTATAAACTCAATGTAGTCATGGTTTCATCGCCATCAACAAACACATGCTTTATTTGGACTGTGAGAATGGACATACTGTATTCTTTGGCTTAAGCAATAGTACTATGATGTTCACAGATCGGAGGGATACCAGATTTATGGGGATAATGGGTGTTATGTGAAAGTGGAATCTTTTAAAAGCCTATTAATTTTGCTTTCAAATTTGGATGCCCTAGGACTCTTTTGATGTCTGAGAAAAGATTTGTAGCATCTCTGCGCCCTGGCTTTCCTTTCCTTGGTGTAATGTTGATGGAATTGCTTCCTTCCCTCAATAGGTGGACCCCAGCGAGCCAGAGGGAGTGTTATTGGGAATATTAATGATGTTGAGTTTGGAATCGCTTTCCTCGATGCCACAATAACAGATAGCCCCAACTCTGATACAAGAATAATACAGGCCAAGATTACCAATGTGCCTCGAAGTCTTGGTGAGTCACTCTATTTATGAGAATTTTAATAAACTTATTTATTACATAAGTAATAATTTATTTATTACTTATGAAAATTAGTTTTCTCCTCCCACCATGTGGGTCCCAGAAATTGGACTCAGGTCATCAAGCTTAGCAGCAAGCACCTTGATTCACTGAGCCATCTCACCTTCCTTCATACATTTCTTTTTAAAAACATACTTTATTTTTTAATCTTACTAATTTCACCTAAAGATTCTAAAGGATGAAACATTAAGTCATTGGTATAATACATTGTCTTTATCTCAAAGAGAAACTGGTTGGGGAGAGATCAAGTACATTAGTACATGTATGAAAATGTTGTAGTGAAACCCAGTATTTTGTATAGCTAGTATATGCTATTAAAAAAGATAAGCAAAGACATATTGATTGCACATTAGTCAACATTAGCATCCACCCTTGTGAATAATATACTATGACAATAATTGACTATAAATATTTTGCTCTGTAACTCTGTTTGTCTCTTAGGTCCAGCAATGAGAAAGATCATTTCCATCCTAAATCCCATTTACTGGACAACAGCAAAAGAAATAGGAGAAGCAGTCAATGGTTTTACCCTCACTAATGCAGTCTTCAAACGAGAGACCCAAGTGGAATTTGCAACTGGTTAGTGTCAGGTGAACGTAATAGTCTACTAGATACAGACAAACAGACAGACAGACAAAGATATAGATACCTATATTAGATATAGATATATTGCTGTAAATCTTGGTGGCTAAGAACAGTTTGGTGCATGCTCCCATGAAAAGTTATTATAAGTTTTTGGTGCATATTACTGAATTTTTGGTGCATGAATAATGTAAAAAGCAGTTTTATATTTTTCTGTCAGTGGATACTAGTACAAGGTCTGTAAGGGACTGTGTGTGTTATCAAGCAGAATAGTAAACTTGTGACCCAATAACTTCTTTCTCTTCCTTTCTGTGCCTTTGCCTTTAAACCTTTGAGGGGTTTAAAGCATGAATAACAAAGGAAAATCATCCTTGTTGTTAATCAAAGCCTTGTCTTTAACTATGAGTCACCTCATCTATTTATGACAATTCTTTACCTAACAGATGGAAGCAAAGCCCACCACACTAATGCTTTCGCCTCTGCTTTTGTCCTAATCATTGTGAGTTAGCCCTTTGCGGCCCTTCCTGTATTCACAAAGGTTCATACAAAGCTCCACTTCAGCCTCCTTGGAGTGGGCCAGTCTCCATGGGATTGACCTTTGAGGAAGAACGTGAGGGAGGGCTTCTCCTTAACCAATGTTTAATCAGTACAGAGGACGGGGGGCCTTTTGATATCCATTCACATATGAAGATACCCTTTAAACATTGCTGAAGCTCTGGAAAAAACAAAACCCTTAGCTAGACCTGTGGGCATTGCTGGTCCCTGGTGAAGTTGCCTGGCCCATATAATAGGCAGTAATTGTGTAGAAATGTTTGATTATTGCTTGAGTCTAAAACATGGAATCTTCCGCATAACAAATGCTATACTTTTGCCACATAGAATTTTGGAAAACAATTCAATAAGGCTAACTTTTTAATGGGAAGAGTTTGTGCTAACAATTCTCTTACATATTTATTCACATTTGAAATAAAACTATTATATTAGATCAGTCTTCTCTATGCTTCCACAAACCATATGTATCATAATAATAGCGGTTATTATTATTGCTGTGCAAATGAATGCATTATCATTCCCAGGGGAGGTCTTGCGGATGACACACGTGGCTCGGGGCTTGGATTCTGATGGCGCTCTGCTGCTTGATGTCATTGTGAGTGGCTATGTCCTGCAGCTCCAGTCACCTGCCGAAGTCAGTGTGAAGGTAACACGTTACAAGTTCTCCGTGGTTATTAGTGTGAGGATGGGGGGGGGGGCGAACAAAAGCCCTGTAGACAGAGCACAGGGGTCTTTGGTTCTTACTGCTTGCTCTGGAGATAAATTACTACTCCAGCAAGGTTGTAAATAACCATCTGGTCTTTGCTTAAACATCTCCAGGGGCTCAGCTTTTAAATCTCTCTGAGTGTTTTTATTGCCGAGTGTGTCAGAGCCAGAAGAGCCGCTGTGCTGATTTAAGCCACTTGTTAAGTTTTCTTCTGAAAGAGAGACTAGATCCCTATAAGAAGTGTTTGTGTGCCACCGATAAAGAGGGGGAGAAAGGAGAGGGGAAGAGAAAAGAAGTAATTATATTTTAATTTCAAAAATTTTTAACTTGAAAGCAATGGGAAAATAAAACACTTGGTGAACTTACAGAGTGGAGAAAATAGTCTTCACACAGCTTGCTTTGTTCCTGACCTACAACCACAGTATCTTGTTAAACCACAAATTGTGACCATAAATTACAAGCCTGATCGTAATGAAAAGAATCAATCTAGGAGTTATTTCCAGAAGACTACTGTGCAGTTGCAGCTCTATCCAGAATCCCAGCGTTACTCTCTAAGGCTCCTTCTTCTCCCGCATAGCATACCTCACAGTTCACTATGAAAAACGCCAGGTGCCATGTTGACCCTCAGTCCTTTCCCTTAGGATTACACAGAGGACTATGTTCAGACAGGACCTGGGCAGCTCTATGCCTACTCAACCCGCCTCTTCACTGTTGATGGCATCAGTGTCCCCTACACGTGGAACCACACCATTTTCTACGATCAGGCCTGGGGCAAAATGCCCTTCTTAGTAGAAACCCTTCATGCATCTTCTGTGGAGTCTAACTATAACCAGCTGGAAGAGACACTGGGTTTTAAAATCCATGCTTCAATTTCCAAAGGTAATATGAAAAATCCAAATATCTGCTGCCATCTTGTTCTTTTTTCTTTTCTTTCTTTTCTTTTGGTTTTTCTTTTATTAATTAATTGATTGATTATTTTTTTATGTGCATTGGTATTCTGCCACGGGTGCCAGGTCCCCTAGAACTGGAGTCACAGACAGTTGTGAGCGGCCATGTGGGTGCTGTGAATTGAATGCGGGTCCTCTGGAAGAGCAGTCAGTGCTCTTAACCATTGAGCCATCTTTCCGAGCCCACATCTTGTTCCTTTTGAAAGCCTTGAAGCCATTCAACATAGTCATTTGAAGACCCAGACCTAGCGTGCTAGAGTGCGGTTTTCCTCGTGTGCTCGCTCTTTGTTTCTGTTGTAGGTTAGCCCTGTGTAAAGCTTTGTTCAGTTGCATTTAGTTTACTAGGATGCCTCGTCATAGTACCTGGCAGGATTGGTGTTCCAGTCCATCTTCTTAGCGAGGATTAAAATATACATTATCTGCCTGAATAATTTTTCTTTAGATAATAAAGTCAATTTTTGAATAATGTATCTATCGATGAATTTTCAAAATCCCTGAAATATGCTGTAAAGTACATCATAGCTTAAGCTAGTCAGAAGTTTTCAGATTCTCAAAGCTGCTTTCTTTTTAGCCCTTTCTTCTCTGTATTGAGTGTATTGATGTTGTCGCTCAGGAAGGCCCAACTAGCCTGGATCAAGCAGAGATACAACACAGAGAAAATGGGAAATTAAAAGAGCTCGTACGGACATGTCTTAACAGGCACTTAGGACTTAGATTGATGTGGCCATAAAGTTTACCATCCACACCACGACTCCTATGATAAAGGGATGATACTGCAATGGTATTTTTCCAGGAAAAATTATAACATCTAGTTACCTTAGGTAAATGTGGCTTCCAAAAACTGTGGGGCAGTAGTTATAACAATATTATTTCTCATTCCTGGAAACTGTCATGTCATACATCATTTCTGAACTTCTTTCCATTTTCTAAAGATAGTCCCATACCTTGATGTGCTCCCCTGTGATGTGTGCTTGTTTGAAGTGTCTGGTCCCCAGTATTCCTTTTCAGTCTTCAAAACCCCTGCAGCAGTCAGTTTAATATTCTGTGGCATTTGGGGGTTTTTTATGGATTTTTTTTTTGTAACTCCATTTTTTTTTGTTTTTTGTTTTTGAGACAGGGTTTCTCTGTGTAGTTTTGGTACCTGTCCTGGATCTCGCTCTGTAGACCAGGCTGGCCTCGAACTCACAGAGGTCTGCCTGGCTCTGCCTCCCGAGTGCTGGGATTAAAGGCGTGCGCCACCACCACCCAGCTCCATTGTTCTTTTTTAATATAAAGATATCTTCATAGCCAGGTAGAATGTTTACTATGCTTTACTTTTCACGTGAGTTAGTCTCAGCTCTCCTCTGCCACATGACTGGAGTAGAAGATGACAAATGAGGTTTATTCCTCACTTATTTTACTCAGCAGTCCCCACAGTGTATACATAGCTTTCCTTGGTGGTTATGCTATAGAACCCATGTTTGTGACAGATTGCAAAGATCTTGATCACAAACTTTGTAGAGAAATAAATCTTATCGCAGCGCCAAAATATTGGATGTGCCTCGGAGGAAAAGTGATTGCTGCCAACAGGCATGACTACGTCTACAAGTTAGGTTTAAATGTTAAGCCTAAAGCCACGTGAACATCTTTGTACCATCTAAGATTGTTACTGAGCAATCTGGGTCCCAGAATAGAGGCAAACACATTTAAAGACATTTCAATTCTGTTGCAGCCCCTGCACGTGTGATTCTATGATATGTGAATTACATTTGAAAGATGCACCTGCAGTTTCCCAGTAACCACCAGGGGGCACGCTTGCATTCTTCGTTGTTAAAACAAATTTTTATGCTCAAAAATCTGTCCTAACAAAAATCACAGAAATAGCCCAACATAACTATTCTAGAGGTTTCACCTAGTGTTCTTTATAATAGAAAAATAATAAATAAACATTCTGGAAGTTGGAAATAATATGTAAATTACGACACATGTTTAATAATCTCTTAAAGAATCATTGAAACAATTTTCAAGAAATAGTTAATTCATTCTTTTTCCCTAACAGTTGTTGAGTGCTGGTCATGTACTAGACACCACTGTAAATTTACACAAATGAAGAGAACATTTATGGTGTAATAATGATTGAAAAGCAGTGTGCACTGTGATAAAGCCTGCATTTTCTACACCTGGCTGATGCTATGGAAATACTCATACTATTAAGAACAAACTTATTTGTCTTCCCTTAATAATTATTATAGAAGATCAAAGCATCTACTGTGTATGTGTGAGTGTGTACAAGCATGAATGTCATACCACACATGTAGAGGTCAAGGGAAAACTTTCAGGAGTCAGTTCTCTCCTCCCACCATGTACACTTCTACATGTTGGGCTAAAGCCTAAAGCCCTGTGAACATCTTTGTATCATCAGCCTCAGGTACAAGTTCAGGTCTTCAAGCTCGGCAGCAAGTACCTTTACCTGATGAATCATTTCATCAATCCAGAATATACATATGTATGTATGTATGTATATGTATCTATAATTTGGTTTTTCAAGACAGGGTTTCTCTATGTAACAGTCCTAGCTGTCCTGGAACTCACTTTGTAGACCAGGCTGGCCTTGAACTCACAGAGATCCGCCTGCCTCTGCTTCCCAATTGCTGGGATTAAAGACGTGTGCCACCACCACCCAGCCAGAATCTATATTTTTGATAAGCTCACCAAGTGATTTTTTTATTCATAAAGCTTGGCAATTATTAGTCAATATTTTCATACTTAACATTTGAAGCATGGATTAATTAAAACAGTGACTAGATGGAAACACCAGGTGTCAATAAACTGAATAGTTTTTCCCAACTGATAAAGTTATAGGGGATTTTACTTTAGACGTTCAAATTTTCTACTATTATAATCCATTATTATAACCATAAACAAATACTTTATGTTGTCTTCCACATTCAGATGAAAATCACAGTTATAAATCAAAATAATCTACTTTTATTATAATGTAAAGACTGGGGGGCCAATGAGATGACTCAGTGGGTTATGGTACTTAACACTGAGTTTGATGACCTAAAGATCCAAATGTGGAAGGGGAGAACCAATTTCTCCAAGTTATCCTCTGACCTCCATGTGAGCACTGTGGCCCACAGGCATGCACACACACACATATACACACAAATTAAAAATTCAATAAAAAATTGGGCTACGAAGACATCTCAGTGGATAGAGTGGTTTCTATACGAGCAAAAGGACTTGAGTTTGGATCGTCAAAACCCACTTAAATGCCAAACACAGAGAGGCACATGCCTGTATCCCCAGCACAGAAGAGACCAAAGGATCCTGGAGGCTCCCAGGCCAACTAATGTAGTAAAAATGGCAAGTCTGGGGTTCAGTGAGAGAGAGAGACTTTGTCTCAAAAAAGCAAGGTGGATAAGCAGAGGTTAGGGAAGACATCATAGCATCAACATCTGGATTCCACACACTCAGGCACAGACAAGTGTACCCACACACATGTGTGTGCAAATACACATACACTACACATACACATGGAAATAAAAGAATGAATAAAGGAAAATAATTTGTAATAAGATATCTTGTTTTAATGTGAGAATTTTTAGATAAAGAAAACTAGCCATATGCTAGTTTATAAACTGACCTATAAAATCCTATTGTGCTTTTTTGGGGAAGGCAGGGGGCAGGGGGCCTGAGGTAACTTAAAGAATTCTTTGTTACATTCTGAATAAAATGAAGGAGAATAAGATACAAATTCAACATGATAGTTGAATTCCTTAAAAATCCATTACATATTTAAATCATGTGAAAATATTTAGTATGTAGTACATATATTCAAAGCTTCTAATGTTTAATTTGTAGTACATACATCCAAGGCTTCAAATGTTTAATATGTAGTACATACACTCAAAATTTCTATAATTGCAGCCTCCTTCTTACATCAAAGTCTTTCAGAGCAAGGAACAAATGGTCGGGACTTTCCTACATATTGTGCAATTGTTGAAACCTGTCCCTGGGCCTTTCCCACTCACTGGGCTTTTCTTTTTAAAATTTTTTTCACAAGGAACTCCCTATAATAGCCTGAACTGACCTTTGTTGTTCAGCTTTTTATGTGCCCATATTGGAACACCAAAATGTTGGTTGTTTTTGCTCTTTTGGGGGGGGCTGCCATCCAGCTCTCAAATAAATCACACACAGAGGCTTATTCTTAATTATAAATGCTGGGCCTTAGCTCAGCTTATTTCTTGCCAGCTTTTCTTAATTTTAAATTATCCCATCTATCTTTTGCCTCTGGGCTTTAACCTTTCTCTCTCTTTTTTTTTTTTCTTTTCTAGACAGGGTTTCTCTGTGTAATTTTGGTGCCTGTCCTGGATCTTGCTCTGTAGACCAGGCTGGCCTTGAACTCACAGAGATCCGCCTGGCTCTGCCTCCCGAGTGCTGGGATCAAAGGCATGTGCCACCACTGCCCAACTTACCTTTCTCTTACTATTGTATATCTTACTTTCACTCTTACCCCATGGCTGGCTGTGTGGCTGGGTGGCTGGCCCCTTATTTTCTCGCTCCTTGACCTCTCTTCATTCTTCTTTCTCATCCCAGATTTCTCCTTCTGTTTAGTCTCTTTGCCTGCCAGCATTACCTATCCTTTCTCCTGCCTTGCTATTGGCCATTCAGCTCTTTATTAGACCATCAGGTGTTTTAGACAGGCACAGTAACACAGCTTCACAGAGTTAAACAAATGCAACATAAAAGAATGCAACACACTTTGCATCATTAAACAAATGTTCCAGAGTATTAACAAATGTAACATGTCTTAAAATAATAGTCTACAACTGACCTTAAACACACCATCTTCCTTCCTTACCCTTTCAGGTGCTAGGATTGCAGACACAGGCCACCACACTCGGCTCTATGCACTGAATTTTAATAATCTTCTTTATCATAACAAAGAAGGAATCTCCTTCCACAACATTTTCCAAATGCTACCTAAGGAAAAATATCTCTCCCAATTATATCCCAAAATGCAAAGCTTCTATGTGATAATAATGAATTACGTTTCTATGACATGATTTTTTTCATAAGTACATCCCCAACATGGAACCCTACATAAGTACTGGTTAAGTTTAAAGGATGTAGGGATAGGTTAATAACTGAATATAAGTTGTAATGACCAATTCAGCAGTTTAAAGTTAAGGTTTATTAAAGTTAAGATTGATTCCTTAAGACTGTCACACTAGCTTTTGCTCCTAAGCAGTTTCTAAATTATTACTCTCAGACGCCTCATCTGAAAACTAGGTATCATGACAGCAGTAAGGATGTCAGGAGGTTTGAATGAAATGAAACAGATAGTAACCTTTAAGCCAGTGGTTCTCAACCTGTGGGTTGGGACCCCTTTTGGGGTAAATGACCCTTTCACGGGGGTCACCTACCACCTTTGGAAAACACAGATATTTACACTACAGTTTGTAACAGTAGCAAAATTAGAATTATAAAATAGTAACGAAGTAATTTTATGGTTGGGAGTCACCACAACATAAGGAACTGTATAAAGGGTTGTAGATGGATCTTTCTCTGTCCCACCAGCCTGCTTCCAAATAGCCACATGGTAATTTATTATTAATTATGAAAGCTCAGCTGATAGCTTAGGCTTCTTTCTAACACATTTCTATTAATTTACATGCTGCCACATGGCTTGTTACCTCATCTCCTACATGTCATGCTTCCTCCATGTCTCCCCGTGACTCCCTTCTTCTTCCCAGTGTCCTCTCTGCCCTGAAAATTCTGCCTAGCTATTGGTCATACAGCTTCTTATTAAACCAATAAGAGTGACACATATTCACAGGGTACAAAAAGATTATTCCACAGCATTAGGAAGGCTGAGAACCACTGTGAGGCATCATGTAGTTCACCTTTCCAGATGCTTTTGCTCCATCCACCTTATTCCCACTCCCTCCCTCGTGCTTTGAATGCTCTCAGGAAAGAGATTCTTCCCAAGACCTTTTTCCTGATATCTACTTTAAATTTGTTCTAACTCAACCTGCCCATTGCCCTTGCTTCAACTGCTCAGAGCAGGAAAACAGTCACATACAAGAATTTTAATTTCAAAATTCTCAATATTGCAAATGGAGATTTCCCCCCCCCCCCAAAAAAATGAGGACTCCTGCCTAGAATGTTAATTTTCCATTAAGGCAATGAATTTCAGTTGTTTGCACACAGCATCCTTCCTCCTTCAATGAAAGTGTACCAGTGGTTAAGACAACAGGATGCATCTGTGGCTGTGCCTGGCATACACAGTTATCTTTGTGTTCTCTTTAGCTATTACAGAATAACTTATTTTGTTTTCTTTCTATTCTTGTGTATAACTTAAACTGAAAAAAATTTTCCAGTGTCAGCTTGCCAACAATCTCTGGACCAGTTCATTTAACTCCTGGTGGAAAAACATGAAATTCTCCATCCTTGCATGTTTCCAATACTGTGTTTTCTTTATTTCTTCTTTGATGTATCTTCCCAGGGAAGGCTGTACTGGGATGGCAGTGGGTGCCAGTGTTCTAACAGACCAGTTAATTGTGCTTTCCTCCCTTCTGTAGGAGATCGCAGTAACCAGTGCCCCTCTGGCTTCACCTTAGACTCAGTGGGACCCTTTTGTGCTGGTAAGTATAGGAGTGAATAAAATATTTTCATTTCCCAAAAGTGTCAGCAATGGTTATCTTTCCTTTACATTTATTTATTGTGGAAGGGGGCATGTGGTGGCTCCTGACAAAGCAATGGCTCTTCATGACAAAGTCAAAGGAAAATTTGTAAGAGGCAGACGTCTGTCTCCACCATGTGATTCCAGGGATCAAAGTTAGGTCATCAGGATTGAGAGCAAGAACCTTTATCTGCTGAGCTGTCTCACTGGCTCAACTAATAATTATCCTTTCGTGGACAGCTGCTACCATTTTCCTAGGTATTTGATCATCACAGCTGCCTACAAATGTTCTACTTGATAACTAAGGAATGGAGATGTAGAGAAGTTACACTGCTTGAGATTACCTAGTATCAAGTGGCAGACTACATTTGAGCTTAAGTGGGATGACAATGCCCATATGGCTTCAGTTTGGCCACAGTCTAGTGTATCAGAGATGGTGACCAGGGACAGAACGGAGTGAACAGAGAGCATTAATCTCCACCCAGTGACTCGATGGATGTGAGCTATCGGTGAACTGACACGAACTCACCTACCCACAGAACTGCTCAGTTGTGGGACAGAACGGGATAGGGAGCCTGCAAGTAACTGGGAATCCAGCTTTGTCCCTCACAGGAAGTCACAGCTTAGCAAATGGCTGAGGATTTCGTGTTGGCATGGACAGTGCTCTACCACTGACCTGCAGAATGTAGTGGACTGGCAGGAGGTCGTGTTTAGACTGCAGTCAAGGCTCAGCTCTGGCAGTAATAGCCTTAGTGACTGAGAGTGTTCACTTAACCTCTGTTCTCCAGATTTGCTGTGCAAATTAGAACAGTTTTGTAAAACTCCTATCTCTGAAGAAACGCTTCGGAGAATAAGTTGTAACTACTAAGGAGCCTTTAGGTCGAAGTAAATATAAATGTGTTTTAGCTATCATTTTTGTTTTAGAATAAAAATCTAAACGTATTCACTATCAGCAATAACTTGGAGACTTCAAGTTAATTTCTCCATAGCAGTTCCATTCTGTGTCAGTTAGAGTGTTCTCTGTTATATTTGATCCAAGTCCTAGGCACCTAGACACGATTATTCTCATGAACTTGAGCAGCTCTGAGGAAGCAGGAGTTTTACACACTGATGGCCTTTTTGTGTCTTCTTTTAGATGAAGATGAATGCACAGCCGGGAATCCCTGCTCCCATACCTGCCACAATGCCATTGGAGCCTATTACTGCTCCTGCCCCAAAGGCCTCACCATAGCTGCCGATGGAAGAACCTGCCAAGGTAGTTTCCCAACTAAATCCGATGACCAAAACAATCTTCCCTAGGAAAAACGTGATAGGCTAGTCTTCGACCAGTTTCCTCTGCCCACAGCCTTGCAACGAACAGAAAAGTCCTTATATAGGGCTGAGAAACTGGCCAGCCATTGCTTTCATAAAGGCACCTGGAAATTAGGGATGTCTGGGATACCTCACTGAAGATCTCAGAGAGAACAACTCACTTGTTAAAAGTTGCCTACTTTATAAATAGTCTAATCCGGTGATTGGCCTATGGATACATCACAGCATGCTGCTGTGAATTAGTAACTTTAAATGGCTCAACCAAAAAAATTCAAGCTTTCTTATTCTTTGATATTTTCAAATATCTTATGGCTTCTAGTCCCTGCTTGACAGCAAATTCTCAAGTTAGTTGTTTTTCAGTTCACCTCAATGTGATGGCCCCTTCTGTTGTAGACATTGATGAGTGTGCTTTGGGGGGACATACCTGTCATGCTGGTCAGGACTGTGACAACACCATTGGATCCTATCGCTGTGTGGTCCATTGTGGAACAGGCTTCCGAAGAACTTCTGATGGGCTCAGTTGTCAAGGTATAACCTGTGTCTGTCTGTATGTGCTATGCACACATATGTGTATGTGTGCTTACGTATGTGTGGATGTACAGTTGGCTGTGCACGTGTGTGTGGAGCCTAGTGGTTAGCCTTGGGTGTCTTCCTCAATTGCCCAATACTTTGTGTCTTCCACAAAACTTGAGCTCACAAATTTAGTTGATATATCTTGCAAGCTAGCCCTGAAGATCCTCTACATCTACCTTCTCAGAACTGGAATTACATGCGAACTGCCACACCCACCCATGCCACACCCACCTGACTTTCATGTGAGTGCAGAAGATCCAAACTCCAGTCCTCATGCTTATGGCAAGCCCTTTATCCATCGAGCCAGCCTTCTGATACCAAGGGTTAGACTTTCTGAATCTTTTAAAGGGACAGATGCCATATAAAAGGGAAAGAATTGGGACCTATGAAACTAATAGGCCTCCACTCTCTCAGAAGAACTTAAATATGAATAGCCACAGCTTGGATGTTTCAAAACTAGAGTTGTTTGACAAGTTCTCATGGAGATATGATATTTCATAGCTGTTTCTAATATTTTTAGCACAGTAGTTTTGAATACCGTTTGCTTATTACCATTTGAAAAAGCAGATCATGCAACATAATCTAATAGTATCTGTTCCACAGTAGAAGACTCAGTGTAGACTAGAATGTTCATTATTATATTATTGTAATAGAGATTTTGTTTTGAATCAGTGTGAAGTTGAAATTAAAATTTAGCAAAAGGGATGGAGAGATGGCCCAGCTGTTGAAAACATCTATTGCTCTTTCAGAAGGTCTGAGTTTGGTTCCCAGCACCAATGTAGGGCCGCTCACAACCTCCCAAAGCTCCAGCTCCAGGGGTATCAGGTGTTTCTGGCCTCCACATGCATTCACATGCATGTACCCACATACAGACATACACTCATAAACATAATTAAAAATTAAAATAAATCTTTTTAATTATCAGAAAGTAGAGTTTCACATATTTCCTGACACCCTCTTCACGTATCCGAATCCCCCTCCACTATCAGCTTCCTGATGCCCTGCGTTGCCTTTGTTTCATTTTGATGAGCTGCATTGAGACACCACCACTCAGAGTCCACCCTGCACATTAGCGCTCACTCTCGGTGTTGGACATTCTCTGTGTTTGCACAGATTTATACTGGTATGATAGTTTCATGATCCTAAAAATCCACTGATTCAAGCCGGGCGGTGGTGGCGCACGCCTTTAATCCCAGCACTCAGGAGGCAGAGCCAGGCGGATCTCAGTGAGTTCGAGGCCAGCCTGGTCTACAGAGTGAGTTCCAGGAAAGGCACAAAGCTACACAGAGAAACTCTGTCTCGAAAAACCAAAAAAAAAAAATCCACTGATTCCTGAGTGTCCATCTCTGTCTCTGCAACCCTGATTTATTTACTATCTCCATAGTGTTTCCTTGTCTCAAAAGTATATAGCAATGTATGCCAGAATTCTTCCGTGTGTAGCCTTTGAGACAGGCTTCTCTTCTTTTCCTTAGTAATTAAGGTCCTTCATGACTCTTTGCATGGCTTCACAGTACATTTCTTTAAGGGCCAAGTCATATACCACCATATGAATGTTTCACACTTTTTTATTTTTCACCTGCTAAATGACACCATGGTTGATTCGAAATTTTGGCAATAACTGACGACACTGATGTCAGGATTTTTCACAGAGTCAAAAAAGAGTAGATCCCAAACTAAATAGTAGGAAGAGAAGGGGATGATTCCTCTATACCATCAGCCATTGTGCAGGAACGAGAAAATCAAGCTATAAAAAAAATCGCGTATAACTTGTATAAAATAATGTGATTAGAAAACAAAGAATAAGTAAAGAAAAAGAAAGCCAATATATAGGTATGCACATAGAAGCAATATGTTATTCATTTCTGGTTGTTAATGGCATTTGCCTTTTCTGGCAAGCAATGTGAAAAGAGATGAAGGTCCATGCAAACAAAGAAAAGGAAAGGCAGGAGATACACCAAGAAGAGAATCTTCAAGTATTTGATTATGTACATGAACTTATATGAGTTAATACTTTGTGCCTTTCAAGAGCTAAATTAGAAGATCTCAAGTAGAGGTAGCAAATAAGGGATACTGACAGTCTCAACTTTTAGAACAGAGAGCCTAAATATGGCAATTGCTCTTTTGAAGGATTTGGATTAGAACAGCAGAGAGGAGAAAGGAGACTGAGGTATATATGACCTAGGAGAGGGAAGAGGCTTGACTATGCCTAGGAGTAAAGAGAAAGATGGACTTCAAACCTGCACAAGAGGAGTGATCAACTGGTGGGCTACAGTCCCCGTGTTAATGAGAAAAGAGAAGGCGTCTTCAGAGGTGCAAAACTCAGATAGACTTCTCTTACGAGAGGGGGATCTCTCTCTCTCTCTCTCTCTCTCTCTCTCTCTCTCTCTCTCTCTCTCTCTCTCTCTCTCTCTCTCTCTCTCTCTCCCCCTCTGGGACTGAGTAAGGGAGAGAAGGGAGGATACCAAGGCTTCACAACCTCCTCCTCTTTACACTGTGAACCAGGTCATGTTGGCAGTGACCGCAGAGAAGGACAGAAGAGCTGCTGAGGTTGCTAAGTCAGACACAACACGATAGGCTCGTCGGGAGGGTAGCAGCCAGGGCAGGGAAATAAGGCCACTTGCAAAGGACCTTCCAGCTTCTTGTCAGTTTGCTTTGTTTTCTTTTCTCCTATCTTCAATCCAGTCTTTCAACAGAATTCCAGAGCTAAAAATTCCTAGAAACGGGTGGGGGCCACACGGTAAAATACTTAAAGCAGGCCAGAATTTAACCAACAGAGTTCTGAACCATTAGTAAACATCTATGTTTAGAAGTATCGGAGGAAGAAGCCCTTTCCAGCAGCTGATTGTATTAATTGTGTAGCAGAGACTACAAGACTGCATGTATCAGGTTAGTCTGCGGTCTTAACCATGATCATCATCAAGATCGGTAGATGATTAAACGTTTGGAATGAATGTCCTCAGCTTTCCTAACAACATCTACCGAAAGTTTGATTTTATTTGACAGATATTAATGAATGTCAGGAATCCAGTCCCTGTCACCAACGCTGCTTCAACGTCATAGGAAGTTTCCAGTGTGGATGTGAAGCTGGCTATCAACTCAAAGGCAGAAAATGCATCGGTAAGATGCTTACTTTGAATTCACAGTGATTATATTGATGTAACTCAGAGAGAGAGAGAGAGAGAGAGAGAGAGAGAGAGAGAGAGAGAGAGAGAGAGAGAGAGAGAGAGAGAGAGCTTGTATGCGCATGTGCACAGTCTAGAGGAGGACATCAATGACTGACCTATCACTCTCCACCTTATTCCTTTGAGACAGCATCTCCCACTGAAATTGAAGTTCACTGTTTTTCAGCTAGACCAGGCAGCCAACAAGCCCCAGCCATTCTCCAGACTCTACCTTCCTATGGCACTGAGGTTATGGGTTCGCATGCAGCCACACCCAGGTTCTTACATGGGTTCTGGAAATTCAAGCCCCAGTCCTTACGTTTGTGTATCAAGCATTCTTACCCACTTAGCCATCTCTGCAGACTTCTCTAATTTTTCAGTGTTGAATTATCTAAATGTACATGCTGTGTCTTAGGACTTATTCAAGTACCAAGCTATGCCCATACTTGTAATCTGTACAAAAAGCAGAATTAAGTGACATTTTATAGATTCCCTGCTCCATACTTGAATAAAACCACTAGGGTCTTACAACATAATATATATATAATACATTCATATATGTGTGTGCAAATATATGCATATATGTGTATACACATTAAGTTTATATATACATGTATATGTATGTATGTATACATATTAAGTTTATATCATATATAAGTATGGCTACCAACTCTGTGAAATAATACTTTCTCATTCTGATTTAAAGTAAAATAAATTAATATACCTTGTTAGACTTAAGCACTTTTATCATATGCAGCAATTATGTTATACACATGTATACTGATTTATAATTACCTTAAAATCCTAAGGATTATTTTCTCTAGAGAAGTGGAATCAATCATTTACCTCATCTGTATTACCTTTGTTCTTTTGTCGAGATGTGAACGAATGTAGACAGAACGTGTGCAGACTAGACCAACACTGTAAGAACACCCGAGGTGGCTTTAAGTGCATTGATCTTTGTCCAAATGGAATGACCAAGGCTGAAAACGGGACCTGCATTGGTGAGTGCCATGCTCTTTCCCTGACAGAGAACTCTTTAACACCACCAAGCTAAGGAAGGTATCTATTCCAGAATAAGGTGATGACAGAAACTGAGTTAAGAAGAAAATCCTTTTCCACCAGTTCCTCTAAGTCCTGGCATGCTTGAGCTCTAGAATCCCAACATCATGGTGTACAAGGAGATGGAAGCCCATTATGCAGACTTAGGACCATTTTGAGCTCCTGTCCATCGAACATTTTTTTTACAAAGTTTAATATCTACATAGATTAGCATTAACTCATGCCATTTCTAACTTGAAATTTCGCATATCTGCTTAGAACTTCACAGCAAAGTCAAGAAAAAGTTTATTTATAGACTTATTTTAAAATATAATTATTCTAGAACTACTTTAAATATTAAATCAAGGAGAAGAAAATAAATAAATTCTATTTACCTCAACTTTATTCCTTGTCGTCTATTCCGTAACAGCTTACAAAGTCACCAGATGTCATCAATTTGCAACTTAGAATATAAAATAAGTTATATTTCTTCTAAGTTTATTCTTTGTTTATCTATTCTGTTCCAGCCTACATAAACTAGTAGATCTAAAAACTGTAGCAATTAATAAAAACAAAGTGAGTGAGTAAGATAGGTCAGCAGGTAAAGACTCCTGTAGCCAAGCCAGACCACTTGAATTCAGTCCCTGGGACCCACACTGTGGAAGGAGAGATCTGTCAGACTTCCATATGTGTGGTGGCATGTGAGTTCCCTCCGCACACACAATAAGTAAATGTAATAATAAATAAAAACAGAGCATTAATTTGGCTTACTCTCCTATCAAAACTAGGGGGGGGAGATGTAAACACCATAAAAGATGCAAATAAAATTGAGCCGCGACCAAGACAGCAATCAGGCGATCATATGTAAGACTATCAAAAGCATGGTGGAAGTGAGCACATTTAAATTTAAGTTGACTGGACTGTTAACTTGTGCTGACGGTAGGAAAGAGAAGACAAGAAAGCCCTGTGTTCAGAAGAAATAGCTAGATGTAGAATACTGACCACTTGTTGACAATTGAGGTACATGAGGGGTTTGTATAGCTAGGAATTTCTAGAGGCGAGTACTGGACTATCACCTTTCAAACACTTTGTAGCTCTAACACTATGCATATAGCTAACTATTTTCCTTCAGTGGAGTAGCAGCCTGTTCTGAGCATCACATACCATAGCATCCAGCAGTGCTTGTTTGTAAGAATATTAACTCTATAATTAGGTCTAAGATAATTAGAAATGACATGAACTGAAATATCAGCAAAAATCTGGCTCAGTGAGAATGTAAATGGAGACATCTATGGCTTCAGTGGAAGGTTACAAAACTACCTAGCTGCAAAAGTAACTTAAAGATGACTCTGATACTAGCAGCCAGGGTTGACTTCGAAGGAGTGCTGTTGCTATAAATAAGAGAGTAAAGGTAAAAGTGGGCATGCTGGCTTTGCAGTGCAGTTCAGAGAGGACGTGGAGATGTCCAGCTGGCAGCTGCAGCTGTGGAACTGGGGATCAGGAGCCGTGTAGCACTATGGCTCCAAATCTGCCTACACAATGACCCTTGGGACAAATAAGATGGCCAAAGGAATTGAAGTACAGAGAAGAAGCAAAACCAAAAACAAAGAACAAAACTCTTTCCACAGTACGAAGCAAGGGGGTGGGGAGGGCCAGTTAATAGTGCCAGTGCTGAGAGTTGAACCCAGGTTTCCTGACTCCTGAGTCCTAAATCCGAATTTAATATAATCTCCACAACATAGTGAGAAACATGACCTTTGACAATCAGCAGAATGTGAATTCTAAGTATGATGACTCCAGGTTTGAAGAAATACTGCTTTCTATTGCCTCCATGTCTGTAGACATCGATGAGTGCAAAGATGGGACCCATGAGTGCAGATATAACCAAATATGTGAGAACATGCGAGGCAGCCACCGGTGTGCATGCCCAAGGGGTTATCGGTCCCAAGGAGTTGGAAGACCTTGTATTGGTAAGTTAACAAAAACCCTTCCAGAGTAATTCACCTGCTGATAGGGTTACCTGGCCTTAGCAGACACGTATGGTCATGCTCTATTGTTACACCTAGCAGATGTATAAGTAGGCTAGTAAGTTGTAACATAGTCTGGTTACTACCTCAGAGACTTCACATTGAATTCAATTTCTATTGGCATTTCAAGTAATATTATGGCCATTTGCTGAGTGTTTCCTAAGTAATGCATATATATCAAAGTGAACTTCCAGTATAACAGCCATGGCAACTTGATTCTCGTGATTGTCTTATTACTTCTCTAGGCACATGACATAAATGTTTACATAGATACATTTTATTCAGTACAGGATATATTTATATGTAGTATGAAATTTTAAGCATAAGATATTAAAACCTTAGCACAATTTAAGCGAACTGGTAATTATTACATTGACTACAATATTTAATGTTCACTGTATGCTATTCTCTGAACTAAAAATATCTCATTCAATTCTTCCAATTGCCTATTTGTTTCCAATAAGGCAGATGGTGAGAGATATGTATAGGAAGATAACCCTGGGCTGGGAAGATGGGTCAGTGGATATGAGTGCTTCCTCGTGCAAGCCTGGAAAGGTTTTTGAGTTTGAATTCCCAGCACCCACATTAAGAAGAAGAAAGAAAAGAAAACCAACTGCACATGGCCTTGTTTGCCTATAACTTACTCAGTATTAGGGAACAGAAACAGGTGAACACTGGGAGTTCACTGGCCAGCCTAGCCAAAACCATGAGCCTAAAAGTTTTCAGGCAATATGGCAGAGAGTGATAGAGGTAGACACTTTATCCCCGCCCCCTGTCTTTCACATGTGGGTACACACACACACACAGAGTAACCATGTACTTTTTAAAAATTTGTGTATCTATAATCAAGAAGCTGAACTATTAAGTCATTCATCATCAGACTATTTAAGTGAAGTAAAAAAAAAACTATATGGACTTTTAAATAATGGGGTTTTGATATTTGCTTTAGGGTCTTATAATCTGTTTTTAAAATTGGTTGTCTTGTTTGTCTATTAAACAATTTACAGCAATTAGTTCTGTTTTTATATTGCTCCTAGCACAGTACTTTGCACATAGCAAATGTTCATGCCAGCACCATTTTTATAAGCTATTATATTAATAGGATAAATGTGTAACACATCATTTTATTCTTCTGTTTAGATATTATAGCTTATATTCTATAACATGAAATGCCTGTCTAGATCTTGTCACTGAATTTCTTGAACAGCCGTTACAGTGATGTATGGAGTGGAGTGTTAGTTTGTTCTGGACATGGATCGGTAGATGCATATCTAACATTTTACTGAGAAATAAAGAAAGGTCATTTCCCTGAAGAGTTTAAAATGTTCATTTTAATTTTTGCTTTCCAGAATAGGTTTTAAAACAAATTATTACTTTTGTTTTAAACATTTTCTAATGTTTTCCTGCCACTGTAGTGATGGATTAAAGGATTTCATTTTGATCCCTGATTTTCATGTGGTTTTTCAACTTGCAGAATGAGTTGCCAAGAAACACTTTATTTGTTGACATATAAGAAAAAAGAAAAACAACGTTATAAAATTTTCCAAGCTATGATGAGCTTTTGTCTCAGTAAAACGTGATTCTGTGTCTTTGTTCCCTTGATATCTAGGAGGAAAATGAGCTTGGCTTAACTATTAAGTCAAAATTAATAATTCAAAACAGAAAAGCTGCAAGCTTGTAGTTATGTATCCATGCATCCGGATGCACTAGTGGAGATGACTGACTGCAAACTCCATATACAGTTTCAACCCTCTGAGGACCAACAGAATTACCATTCCTTCCACTTTTAAATTCAGGTTTCTCTGTCCTCAAGGCACAGTTCACTATAGGACACTTTTTGTTTCTACTGTTAGTGACCAGACTTGACCCCAGGCATGAATACTCACCGCTTCTTTATTTCAAGCAGAGTTTATTGAGCACATAATTTGTTCTGAGTCATGTTCTCAGTTGTGGGAAATTAACTCTAAACCCTGTAGAGCAGGTCTCTGTCCTCATGGGGTTTACCTTCCATGGGGAGAAAGGTACTTCCAGGATAAATACGAGTACAATGTCAGATGGTGATTAACAATCTAAGAACATCAAAGAGGGCTAGGGGGAGGATGATGCAGACCAGGGTGAGCAGCACCTCTCCAGAGAGTGGGGTGAAGGGGCAGCCAGTGTGTGAAGGTTCAAACAAGCACTAAAGAGAAAACATGCCACAGCCCGGCAGATGGGTACACACTGGCCGTGCTCAGAGATGGACACAGGGCCTGGGCTATTGGAGCACAGCTGGGCAGAAGACAGAGGCCAGAGCAAAGAGCTTAGATTTTCTCCAAACTGTGTAATGGGAAGACAAGGAGAGGTGCGGTGTGAGGCAATTTTGTTTGGCAATGAGCCCTGCTGCTGCTGGGTAGGGAATAAGTTATGAAGGCCGTGATCAGTGTGGAAAGACGAAGCTCACTTACATAAGAAAATAATAAATGAGCATACAGATCTTTATAGATTCATAAACACTAGATCTAAACACATGAGTGTTTCCCACAGTGCGAACCAACCAGGAGAGCTAGAAACACATCTGAGGAATCTGTTAGTCAAAAGAGATAAAGGAAAGGCTGGAGAAATGGCTCAGCAGTTAAGAGGCTTCCAGAGGAGCCAAGTTCAGTTCCCAGCACCCACAGCAAGCAGCTAGCAAATGCCTGCAGCTCCAGCTCCAGGGGACCTAGACTCTCTTCTGGACCCTGAGGGCACCCACAAACACACAGAAGAAACACACACATACACATGAGAAATAAAATTAAGAATAAAATAAATCTTTTCAAAAAAGAGAAAAATTTTGATATATGCATATATCATTTCCTTAGGACATACACAGAGACATTTAAATAATTTTTGTTTTATTATAAATTATTATAAATTTATTATAAATTATAAAAATAATTTGGGTTCCACGCTTTTTTGTATCTTTACTCTCAAAGGAAGGTGAAACGTTTTTACTATTGTAGCATGTCCCTGCCCAGTTTAATTCAGAAAGCTGAGTGTGGGGTTTATAGTATTTCCATAATTAAATCCATTACTGTATTGCTAGCCTAAAATAAGATGAAATACGTAAACAACAGTCTTGCATGCTGCTTATAAAGACGTGTGTCGGCGTAGCCCAAAGTGATACGCATCCAAGCTTGGTTTACCTTGAAGGCAAGGGGACAAGGCTGAAACATCTCATTGGGTCTCACAGCTATAACAGTAAAAGAAAGGGGAGATGGATGCCCGGAACTAGTGTCCAGCTTCCCAGGGCACCTGCTGGATTATGGATGTTTAAATAAAATGTGCACGTATGAAACAGTGCATAGGAAGAGGCACGGATTCTTTCTAAGTATTCATAACTGGGTGATTAGCCTTGGCACCATTGTTGAGAATAATACAATGTCTTTAGTTTGTTTCACAGACTGATTGTTTTGTGTGTATATATGCTTTTTTCTCTCTCTCTCTCTCTTTTATGTATCATGGCACACGCGCAGACATTAATGAATGTGAGCAAGCACCTAAACCTTGTGCACATCAGTGCTCCAACACCCCCGGCAGCTTCAAGTGTGTCTGTCCACCAGGACAGCATTTGTTAGGGGATGGGAAATCTTGCGCTGGATTGGAGAGGCTGTCGAGTTATGGCACTCAATACAGTAGCCATAACCGTGCCCGGTTCTCCCCCGTGAGAAGTGACTATCAGCCTCGGCAGCGTTACAGACAGCACTCACAGCTCTACAGCTCCTACTCAGAGTATAGAAACAGCAGAGCATCTTTCTCCAGGACTAGAAGGACTATTAGGAAAAGGTGCCCTGAAGGCTCTGAGGCAAACCATGACACATGTGTAGGTAAATGTCAGCCATATTGCCTTTCCTTTCTGTGAGCTCACTTCTTGTCCAGAGTCTAAGCATGTCTCTAGCACCTGTGTTCGGGGCACTGAACTATATCTCACCTCAAGTCTGGACTGACTCGAAGTTTTAAGACATATGTTCTGGCACCTGAGAGACTACAAACTTTATCTAAATAAGCGATGTATTTGTATGTGTGCATTCTGATAATCTTTTGTGTTATATTAAGTTTCCCTTCCTGATTATTCTTGAAAAGTGTTACTGGATTAAATCCTAGGTAGATCTAAACGTCAGTGTGGTCCATAATGTGAGTTTTTAGGAAGATACACATATTGTCACATACTATGAAGTGACCAGATCGTACGTTTGTATGATGCAAAATTGGTGGCTTAGAAATGAGAGTGTCAGTGACTCCGACAGCTGTTCTATATAACAACCAACATCTGTTGGCTGTTGTCCCTAGTTTCACCATGGAATTTCTCAGTTAGATTATTTTGTATGTTTATGAGTAGAAAGGTAATGTGATCCAGAGTAAGATTTGTTTGCGTTGCTCCAAAATATGTGTGCTTAGTATCTTTATCTAAACTCACAAGCCAGTAACTCAATTCTACAAACATTAACTGTAATTTCCCCTAGAAAATCTGAGACCTTATTTTCAGCTAAGTTGTAAATATTCCCATTGCCATATATTTAACTCAGCTTTCGGTAGGTATCCAGTTTGTATGTCAATGAGCTAGGCATCAAGAATTAGCAAATAGCAATTGGCCCCACTAGCTTGTCAGATGACTAAAGAAAGCAAACAGGAAAAGAGGGAAACAAGAGGGAAATCCTGTAAAAATTCAAAGACTGTTGGAGCAGACCATTCATCCTTACAGCTCTCTTTATGTGTTCTACACATTGCTTATCCTTAGTGGCATGCACTTTCTATTTAAACTTTCTTAGTGTTTTAAGGATTTCTTCTCCTTCTGATTTGTTTTTTTTTATTATTATTGTTTCTTCTTCTTTTCACTCTTCTCTGTCCTGTTATCTTTTCTGACATGTTTCCTTGTTCAACTTTAGGTGAACCCAAATTGTCCTATTGCCTGGGCTTAGTTATATCCTCCAGACCCTCTGAAAATTTGAGCCTCATACTTTGTTATTGCATTCGTATTTTTTCCAATGTTTTTCTTTCTAGTTATCCTGGTGTACTTAAAATTTATTTTTATGGTTATATGAACTTTGTTCTGTGATGAGCTTTCCAGAACTGTAGACACAGTCAATGGCATATGCTCAAACTTTAATCCGTTTATTAACAATGCCCTACATTTGGTCCAATGTGGAAAATACCCCACAGCCACTGATTCTCTGCATCTCACATCATTCTGAGTGATTGGCAGCCCTCCATGCCTACAGTTTTGATCTAACTCTTCACTCACTAGTCAAAACGTTTCACTCTTCATATTGTCTTTCAGAATGTCTTCTGAACAGTTATTCTTACTGGTGGGACTCTGTAGCCAGGCACCATCCCACTTTTTCTTCATTTTGGACAAACTCTTTTTTTTCTGTTCTATTTTTATCTCTTTCCTCAAAATTGTTGCTCCTGCCCATGCTGTAAATAAACTAAACCCCACCCTCACATCGTGTACCACCTAATTGCTGTGCTCTAACATCTGAAGGTAAAGAGTAGTTTTAAAAAGGTTCTCGTACTAACAACCCAACTCCCTCCTTCCCATCATTGCCTGTAGCTGCAGCTCCATCATTTAGAGTCTAGTAACCCAACTCCCTCCTTCCCATCATGGCCTGTAGCTGCAGCTCTATCATATAGAGTCTAGTAACCCAACTCCCTCCTTCCCATCATTGCGTGTAGCTGCAGCTCCATCATATAGAGTCTAGTAACCCAACTCCCTCCTTCCCATCATTGCCTGTAGCTGCAGCTCCATCATTTAGAGTCTAGTAACCCAACTCCCTCCTTTCCATCATTGCCTGTAGCAGCAGCTCTATCATATAGAATCTAGTAACCCAACTCCCTTCTTCCCATCATTGCCTGTAGCTGCAGCTCCATCATTTAGAGTCTAGTAACCCAACTCCCTCCTTCCTATCATGGCCTGTAGCTGCAGCTCCATCATTTAGAGTCTAGTAACCCAACTCCCTCCTTCCCATCATTGACTATAGCAGCAGCTCTATCATATAGAGTCTAGTAACCCAACTCCCTCCTTCCCATCATTGCCTGTAGCTGCAGCTCCATCATATAGAGTCTATCAGCCCAACTCCCTCCTTCCCATCATTGCCTGTAGCTGCAGCTCCATCATATAGAGTCTATCAGCCCAACTCTCTCCTTCCCATCATGGCCTGTAGCTGTAGCTTCTTCATACTGAGTCAAGTGATATTTTTCTTTCTTGATGTTTGTATTACACCAATACTGTGTACATCAAAATTATCTCCCTTTGATGGGCATACATTGTTCAGGACTGTTTTAGAATGAATATATCAGTCATGTAAAATCTAAAGTAAGCTTTTATAACTCAATAACCTATGGATCTTTCCACTTATTGAAGAGACAATGAGGAGGCTTGGATATTTCCTATAATATGCTGAACATTTTATTGGGGCTAATAAAGATATTCACACTGGGGTTGCAGACAGCTCTGGAATCATCTAACAAAAGCAACTTAAAAACAAACAAAGACTGCCCTTAATTAACCATCTGGGACAGACAAGTCACAAAAGGATTAAATTGACACTGTGGAATCCTGTGAGATTTGAGCAAATTTTAGTTTTTAAACAGTTGATCCCAGGGCTTAACAGAAATAATGAACTTTGTTTCAGTTCTGAAAGCAGAAGTCACACTTGGCCATTTTAAAATGCATATGTTGTGAAGCTCCATGTTAATGACTTGCAGTTCAAAGACATTTGAAATTCTGTTGTTGTTTTAGATTAAAGCAAATATTTAAAGAGGAAAGACAAAAATAACTCACACAAATTATGAAACGAATACTTTGGTTAGCTAAAATGATGCATAAACATGGGAAGTGAATATTTGCTGAATATGTATCATTAACAGATTTTGAATCATTACAATTATATTTTCAGCATGTGCAAAGCACACAACAAGAACAGATCCAGTTGCTCTGAGACATCTCCCAGGCCTCACTTTGTCTTTTCTTTATTTCTACACTTCTACATTCCTGTTCCTACTTCTTGCCATATTCTTCAGTGCTCCATTGGTTAGTGTACATTCAGGGACCATGAAAGAGATGATCCACCCAAACCACAACTGGAATACAAAAACAATTGTTGAATTTGGATTATCATCTACTTTCACTGTACTTTTAATGTGTGTGTGATATTTTTCACTTTAATGATAGCTGGCACCTCCCTTGTGATTTATAAAATGTTTTTCCATTTATTGCAGTGCATGAATCTTCCAACAAACCCAATGAAGCAGAATAGGTGGTCTCCATGTTTCCTTCTGGCAGAAGAATTGACTGAGATCTTTGAGACGTTAAAGGGGCTGCCCAGCTTAGCACAGCTGTAGACATGTGTTTACCACTAGCACTTTGCCATTATATAAAGAGATTGAGAAGTATTTCTCACAAATATGGAAACATTTCCACCTGAAAATACCTGCATATGGAAAAACTATTTATAGAAGTTGTAGGGAGAAGATGCAGAGAGAGAGAGACTGACATCTAAAGTTTACATGAAAAAGACCAGGAGCTAGAGAGATGGTTATGAGTGCTGGCTGCCCTTCCAAAGGAGCTGGATTTGATTCCCAGCATCCACAAGGCAGCTCACAACAGTTTATAACTCCTGTCTCAGGGGACCCAATACCCTCTTCTGGCCTCCATATACAGTGCACAGTCATGATACACAAACATACATGTAGGCAAAACACTCGTACATACAAAATAATCATTTTAAAATGGATAGCTCTTTTTCTATTTAATATAAAAAGAAACCTCCAGGCAAATTTTACCTTTCTAGCACAAGGTCAGTTCTTTGGTGGTTTAGGATCCTATACAAATCTGTCACCCCTGTCATCTTAATGCAATTTAGCGCCACAGAAAAAATGGCAAAGTTGAGCCTTCAGCTCATATATGTGCATATAAGATGATAAAGAAATTTTCATACATTATAACATAGTGTGGTGCATATTGTAACAAAGTTCATATTTATTTCACTAAAAACAGACTTTGATGTATAATAGCTCTAAGCACTTTTAAGAGCGTGAATGTAAAATCAGCAGGAAATGTATCTTATGTCAGCCACTGGTACTGATGGCTCTGTCACAGATTCTGCTTATATTTGGCATGATTGTACACTCTGTTTTCTTTCTGAACAGATATTGATGAATGTCAAAACAGAGATACTTGCCAACATGAGTGTAAAAACACCATTGGAAGCTACCAGTGTGTCTGTCCGCCAGGCTATCGACTCATGCTCAACGGGAAAACATGCCAAGGTGAGAAGAGGCTGGAATGTTCATTGCTCCAGTGTGACATTAAAAACAATGTGGAAAACATGAGAAGATTTTGTGAATAACTATCCCCCTGGCTGTTCCTCCTCTTTCATACTCGTTGGTCAGATGTGTAGCTAAACAATACATTTGCAGGGAGGAAAAGCAAGAGGGAGGTGGCTGAGTGAAGGAAAATAATGGGGGCACATACTTGGTGGTCTTCCTTGAAGAATCATTAACACCGTTCATATTCGAGACCTTTCCCACTTAAAGGGAACACATCTTTTAAAAAATTTCACTTTTTCACCAGTTAACTAGGGTGGCAGGGAAAATGAGAGGAATAATTAGTATACTGACTACAATGTGAGGGGCCACTCTATTTTCTCTCATTAGATTTATTTCTAGGGTTATCCGTGGTGAAATGGCAATAATCTCGTCATTCTTTGACCCTACAAATGAAGACTCACAACCATATACTAGTTCTGCTGGAGGTAAAGGATGAAAA